>NC_142528.1:28159494-28239494 GCF_964205215.1 Stylophora pistillata
TATATTTGATGACCCTCGTACCCTTGGTCGTTTTGTTGATTACCTGTAATCCTTTTAATTTTTGCTTTTCGCTCTTTATTTCTTTAAATTCCGCTTGACTAATGTGGGAATGGCCACTGCACCAATAAGATAAAACATGGCAAACGTTTCTAGTGTAACGTATACACGTGTCCTCTCCTCAATAACGTTTGCTGTCTTATTCACATTGTGTTTTGAAGGGGTAATAATCATGTATTTACCTCTCCAAAGAACTGTGGTGAGACCTGACTCCAACATGTGGCGGCTTGTTAAGTTTCCTGAGGAAATGCCCGCAATCCCAGTCTAAGGATCTTTTTTCATGAACGTTATTATTTGCCAGAGCATAGTATAAAAGTTTCATTTATGTTCTCGGTTCCCTGATGAAATACGATGGAGCATAAAACAGGTTAAATTCAGTATTTTGCCTCTCTCATCAGATAGTCGGCGAGCATCCTCGATT
Organism: Stylophora pistillata; assembly: GCF_964205215.1. NCBI lineage: Eukaryota > Metazoa > Cnidaria > Anthozoa > Scleractinia > Pocilloporidae > Stylophora > Stylophora pistillata. Next base: position 28,159,973 of record NC_142528.1, read on the forward strand.
CTAACTCAAGAAAGTCTTTCTCGGTATCAGGAGCTTTATACAGCGATTACGGACGAAGAAGGTAAGAGGAAGGATTGCCCTTATAGTTTTAATGTAAACTTTTCTTGATGCTGCGTTTAAGTTGACATTCAACGCGATAACAAGAAAGGGTATCAGTATTGTTTTCTTGTCCTGTTCTTAAAGTTCTTGAACAATTATTTCAGTTTACTTTCACAAACTCCATTTCCCAGTCTAAGACAAAGCATAAACCGTTCCCTTGCAGAAGAAGTTGCTGCCGGGATACAGAAGGTACAATTACAGGCATCAAAAGGGGAAGCCTAAATGCACCGTCACCCTCCCCAAGCTCAAGAAAAGCATCAGCAGTTTCTTACCTATGATTAAATTTACTGAAAGATTACGCTTAGCTTTATTTGAGTAGTTCCACTTCAAGTGACTAGTAAATACAACTGGAGGACGATACAAACAGGCCGTGGGGACCAACTCGATGTTGACCGCAACCGCTTAGTAGAGGTGAAAATTACAGTGATTAATATTAAGGGGAAAGAAATTCGGGGGTGATCTAAAAACAGGTTCCTTTGTATTTTTTTGAATTAGTTTAACTTTGTTTTGCCACGAACTAATATTCCGCTCTGAGTAAAATGTCCACGTTCCTCAGTGGGAAATACCAGACTGATCGCTTCCCTACATTATCGGAGCGTGTCCCTCGAAATGATTCGTGCAAAACAAAACTCGATAATGATATAATCAGACAATTATTGACCTCGTATATTGCAAACATTGTAATTTACTCGTGTCTTACAGGTCAATTTTGGATAGACTTGACATAACGGGCCTAAAATTTAAATAAATTTGTTAATGCTAGCAGTTCAAGTTGACCACTTAAATCTTACAAAGACTTACCAGTTTCAAGGCTGTCTAGTGTGCTGGAAACCCTTGCAAATTTGCCCGTCCAACATCATCGAGACTTCCTGGTTGCGGTGCCCGCATTAACCTCCAGTGCAGCACAGCGCACATAGCAATAAGTATGTCGTTTACTGTTACATAAAATGTCTCTCCAACTCACTGTATTTCCTCTCCCCTTGAGCTCGCCCCGTTCCCGTCCCTCTCAAATTTAGCAGTTTCGTTCGGACAACCACACTTTTCAGATACATATACGTTTATTTCACGGATATAGTTAAAAATTAACTTTATACATAGAAAAGTAATTAATTATACTTTTTTTTAAGTAACTCCTTTGAATTTTTGGCATGTGAATGGTGTATTGAAATCCAGAAGGGCTCTATTCTTTCAAAATAATAACACCCTCTATGTTTGACTACAGACTACTATTGAAAAAGCTTCATTCGCCCGCCTATCGAGCCACTCAGCACTATAAAAATATTTCTAATCCAATTTATTTCCAATATAATGTGTACTAAATTCTCGTCTATTATAGAATCCATAATAAAATCGACTATCGGTGCTAGTATACAGACACTTGAATGCCATCAATGCTATTACTAACGATAACAAAGAAATTCGCCTGCTTCGACAAGTTTCCTAAGAGGAGATGGAAATAAAATCACCTCGCAACTAAAGCTACAGCTCAGCATTAAAGCAATGCTATTTCTAGAACATATATATCCTTTTAATTGAAATTTTGGAAGAAAAATTCTTTTCAAAGACCGGTCAAAGGCTTCACCTTTTGCTTAAAGATTCTACGGGTTCAACTTACACCTGGGTGGGATTTTTTTGAACAAAACATTACAACTCAAAATTTGAAAAGATAGCATTCCTATAATATAAATACCTCGTTTTGGAAGATAGGAAAAAAATCATTGGCAACGAGAGAAAAATACTTCATTGGGCATTCCCTTGGAAATACTTAAAAACATTGCTAATTATCAACAACACGTGAATTTCATGATTAGTAACCCTATTTTCTGGGTATATAATATTTGGATGATCTTAAAATTTTCGCCAAAGATGGGAATTGAGATGCGAGACCCATACCACACCTAGAAAAAAGCGATTCCAAATTAAAGACTATCAAAATAAATATGCATCAACAAGTAGTTGCAGCTCTCGAGAACAGTATTAATCAATATAGAAATCCCTTTCTCCGAAATAAAGGAAAACAGACAAAACTAAACGATAGTACTATCAATTTCAATTTCGCATTGAAGAAGCTGCCAAAATGCTAAAAATAATGTAATTAGCTGAATTAACTCAACACCAGGAGTGTTATATCCTCATTGCACAGTAATTTCCATTGTGGCACATTCTACCAATTTTTTAGCGTCGTCACCATCAGATCTGTTAAACAGCTTCTCAGTCATTATATCTAAGTGATCTTTACAACCCTTTATATCATGTTGTCGATAAAATACAAGTTGATGCTCAATCGAACATGGAATCTAGCTCAGAAGAGAAGTCACTCAGCATACTGTTGATGTCCTTCATAAGATCTTCTGCCAATCTGCAAAGAGGTAGAGAATCTGATAAATTGGACAGCTGTTCAACATAGCGACACACACGAAATGAACACTTGCCAGTCGCGAGATCTCTCGAGGGCGACGAGCGAGTCATGGAAAGGGAGAGAAAACCACAACCTGATAATAAGGCAATTATGGAGCACTGGGACAGGGACAAAGTAAAAGATTGATAGTCGCGAGATCTCTCGTGGAAAACGCGCCTCGTAGATTCTTTATCCTTCAACGATTGAAGAGATATACAAGATAATGTTAAATACATACTCGTACTCCTTCGTTTCTATGTTCAAAGACTCCGTTTTTGTGTCAACGCGTGGCACAGTTGAAGATGATTCAACTGATTCTGTGATAGGAAAAAACAAACGAAAACAAAAATCAATAAAACTACGTAACGAAAATAAAATGAGATAAGCTTCTATCTTTGGACAAAGAGGATGGAATATCTGCACTAGCCCACCCCTTACTTAAACGACACTTGGTGAAGTGATTTTGAAATCCATGTATCTTTTTTTTTCGAGGTGGTTAAGAGGTCTTCGGTCTACATAAAGGTCTGATGTAACTGATGAATATAAAAAACACCAACGTTTAATGGCACAAGCTGGAGTGACTAAGATAAATACCTGAGGGGGGTGGTGTAGAGAGATCTTCCCCAGAACGATTTCTTAGGATTTCTTTGATCTGCTCATCTAAGTTACTATCTGCTGAAGAAATAATAAGCAAAATCATATGGGTGAAAAGATAGAAGAAATTCATCACTGCAGTTGAGAGTTAAGAAATCGACGGAAGCAGATTGTGAGACTGGTATGAATTCCTCCCGGCCAGCATGTCGCATAACAGTACTCGGCTCTGTCACATTTCACAATTCGCGTATGGACTATAGAAACGAAACTAACGATGACAACTAAATTAACAGAAAAGCTACCTCAAAGTCTTATATTTGTTTATTTTTTTCACCTTACCCTCTAATGAAAAAAACTGTGACAAGTTCAAACTTGGTTTTTGAATAACAAGAAAGGGAACTTAACTTTTGTCAGCAGTAATATCTAACAGCATTAACATTGTCATTTGACAGAGGAAAATTAAAAGTTGCTAGGAAAATAAAATTCATTTTCAGTTGTTGTTAATGCTCAAAGATGTCACGGACCTCAAAAGAATAGCAATTCTTAACATCTTTTTATCAGCTAGGGTAAAATGCATCCCTAAAGTGTACGTTCATTATAGTAACCATCACAATTCTCTACTTCACTCAATTTTATTAACATTAAATAACATTATCGCAGTTGGCTGTAAGGATCAAAGCAGAAAAGGAAAACAAAGAGGAAGTTAAGTAGGGAAAACATTAACGCAAAACAGAGACGTTATTGGTGCATAGAAGGCCGAATGAGTCCCTAATAGTTTTCGAGAACAGAGAGATATTATTCATTAGGGTTAATCAGACACGGTTTAGCATGTACAATTTGACAGGTTGGAAGTTGATTAGTTATACGGTTACCACTGGAGTAGATAACAGTCTTAAAAAGTTTTTTTAAGAGTTATTTCACGACCTAAGTCAAGGGCATAAAAGAGATTTTTTGAATGCGAAATTGCATTCTAATCTTGATCGCTCGTTAGTTGTTAGTAAAAAAATATTGTGTTATTATGAGTGAGGATGAAGTGGAGTGGAGTGAAGTTAAAGGTTACATCCAGCCGACAGAGGGCTCCCATCTCTGGGGTAGCTGTTGTTTACCTCTCGCTGCATCCGCTGGACTCTTTCGAGCTCCATCTGTGTACTCACGTGATGTGTTGAATCTCTCAGGAGCGCTGATTTTCCTGCCTGGTTTTTCGAAAGTGTTTTTCCTTTCTTCAGTCTCTTCAATCAGAGAGTCTACCGAGCTATGGCTGCTATTGCTACTGCTTCGCGATCGTACACTTCCATTTCCGCTTCCGGATTCTCGATTACAGGGAGGCGACGGCAAGTTGAAGGGACTTGAACCAGTGCTGCTGCGTCCTGATGGTAACGTGATTGATAGTAACTATACACGTGACTTGAATGGTCATGTGACAGGGTGTGATAAAACTAGTAACGTGACTTTTCTGAGACGATTGATTTTGGGGTCAGATTCTGGGTGTTACGTATTTTATATCAAATTAATTTAGTTTTTAAACTTAGTGGTCGTCACACACTTATAACTTGTTTTCCTTTTATGTAAACAAATTTCAAGCTTACAGAATATCACAAGCCGTGTGAAGAGCCTTTATTTTGAAATCTCACTGTGCAGACCTCTACCCGAAATTTGGTCTAGTAAATTGACATTAGTCAAGTTAAATAGACAGTACATTCAAAGTTCTTGCGCTCACACGTTAAAGATTCAACTATTTTTATTCAAAACTATTCATGATGGCAAGGCGGAACATCAGCTCCTTCAAAATTTGACAAAAGTATCCCTGATTCTATTTGATAATTAAATAAATTTATTCAATTCACATAAATTGTATCGCCAGCGCGCAATGATTTTTCCACTGGGTCATACTTGCATTTCAATAAAAAAGTCATTTCGGTGTGTGCCCGTATCGTCTACGCCAATGCAGAGAGCACGAAAAAAAAATACTTACTCATTTTTGTTTTGGGAGAATCAAATTTTAGAACTGACCTTCAAGGACATGGAGTCGCAGAGCATTACGATATTTTAATTGAAAATCAAACCAACTTAATCGAAAGAAGTATAACGGTGTCGCTTAGGACTCCGACATCTTGTGAAAACTAAATTACTGGAGTGGTCAGCCATCGGAGGGCCTGGGGACTGGCGCTCTGATTGGCTGCCTCTTCTGTTTGCGGTTGGAACATCTCTATTCAGGTTTTTAAGAAAGATCTTAAGTGCTAGACTCATGGGTGGAATCAATTAAAAGAAAATTGAAAAGTCCTGATTTTTCCAACACCTATTTCGTCGGCCTCAGGCGACAATTTTAAGTTTTGACTTGGATGTTACCGCCCTTCCGACCCTCACAACGACTCTGTCTCTAATGAAAACCGGTCATTAAGACAGAAATTAAGTGTCCGTCAATCTAGAATAGAGGGCCTTTCGCTGAGATTAAGTCCTGTGTCCATAAAAGCGAGGCTGTTCTCCAAGTGTATGATGGATTACTTGAATTCAGTCACTTCTGACGAGAAAACAGAAGTATTCGGCAAAATGAAACCAGGATAAAGCGAGGTGTGATGTAACGAAACGGATACAGAGAACGAATGGCATGATATTTGTGTTAAATAACACTTTTACCCAGCTCTATTGGATGCAAGGATCTAGTGGTTGAACGTAGCACCAGTTGAAATCGTAAGAATTTACTACAACGGATGTTTATGGTTTAACGAGTAGCAATGGCCGGAAATCGAAAATAGCACAAAATAATTAAACGCGTTCACAGTAATTATTTACCGTTAAGTTACTTGGAGTTAGTTAAAACAGTTCGCTCACTTCAAATATTAGCTTAATAAAGAAAGGTGTTTAAGATAGTACTTCATTGCATTTACTGAATTTTAACGTTTCACACCATTGTAAAGGCGTTTTTTTGGTTCGCGCTGTTACAGATTACGTCAAAAACCAAGGAAATGACAGTTAAACATTATAAAATTAGATAATATAAACAGGAGCACACAATCACCAAAACAACACGACCCATAAGGGATGGCACAGCTACATAGTGCAAAGAACTTGTTACATGACCCTTAAACTCCCAAGATCTGATTGTTAATTCTCCCTTCTGGTTGCGACACATTTCCTTGCAAAATTGGTTTCGAGAATTTGGCCGGTTTGTGTGATCAAAATATCAACTGCTACCTGATAAGTTTGAGTATTCTCACAATCTGTTTGCTGGATAATGTATGGATATTATAGGGAGAAGTTACATGTTAATCACCTCTGGGAGTTAAAAAGAGTTACCACAGGGTACTTACGGTACTCAGGGGATGTGGGTTTTGTTGGTGATCTGTCTCCAACGCTTCTCTCTTCCGAGCTCCTGTCCGCATACCCTGCCGTGAACGATGCAGTCTTTCGAGGTTTGGGCGGCACTTTCGGCGGCGGCGGCTTCTTTGCGCTCTTAGGTTTGACAGGAGGTGGGGCAGGTTTTTTGGGTCTCTGAAAAGTGGGGTCCAACGACAAGGTTCGCCCTCTACCGTTCCCTTTGGACACCAAGTCCTTGACGGACCTACCAGGGCCATTTAACTCAAATTCAAGTTGACACAGGTCAGCGGTAGGTAGAGACAAGTCAATGTCCTCCATTGGAGGGGGAGGGCGGGGAGGTGGCTCGTCATCGTCACTGTCAGGAAATGAAATAACATTTTGTACGTGTAAACTCAAAGAGTCCAGTTCGTTTTCATTGCCGTCCTTTTCTTTCGATAGTGACAAATCGGCGGTGAAATTCAAATCATCGACTGTCGTTTCCTGAACGTCAAGACAAGGTTCTTCCGGAACAGGAATTCTTTGTTGATCTTGCTCAGCATCAACAATTGTTTTTTCCTCCTTTACAACAGGCTGAACCGCTGATGTTTCAGGAATTTCAGACTCTGCAGACGAAGAATCCTCCACAATTGGTTCCTCAGTGGTGTTCTCTATCGGTGTAGCAGGGGTAGGAAAAGAATTCCTTCGGTTTTCCTCCGTACTAATTTCGGATGCCTCCACTTCATCTGTAGACACGCCCGAGTCTTCTCCATCTAGGCAGGTCTCTAAATAATCTTTCCTCTCCAGCGGTGTTAATTCCTCCTCTACGCTTTCCAGCATGTTTTCATTCTCATCTCCTTGTTTGAGAGCGTTAACCGCCATCCATATCTTTCTCTGATGGCCTGGTTTCTTTACGCCAATGGCCACTAGGTCCTCTAATGTCATGTCCTGAAGAAAATCCATGTCGTCGAAACCGCCGTCCATGAACTCAGGTATGTACTGCTCTAGACCAATCAGACGCAGCCACGTCATAATATCTTCCTGCGAGAGAAGTAACGCACCGATTGAGCGAAACAAAATGTAGTCGGGAGTGTTTTCTTATACGAATGCACAATGGCTGCAGTCATACCAATCTCCCCTTCCACCCCCCCCTTCTCTAACGGTTTTTTTCTGTTTTCAAAATGGCCTAATCTCAGAAAATATTGGAAATATTTGAAAACCAAAAGCATTTTACAGAATTTCACGAGGACGGAAGGGGTGGAGGAAGAGACAATTTTAGTCTGACATTAATTCGTTTGAGATTTTAATTTATTAATTAATTTATTTATTTATTTAAGGATTTGTACAAGCAGTACCGGAGCAAAAACAATAGAACATAAGTCCCCACTAGGTTTAAGCTCCAACCCAACCCTCTCCTAAAATATTTAGTCTATTTAACAATTATTCCACGAGCGCGCGTTGGATATGAGATGATAGATAGCCAACGAGGCGCTTAGCGCCGAGTTGGCTATAATCATCTCATATCCAACAAGCGCGAGTGGAATAATTGTTAAATAGACTAAATATTTAGTAATAGGCCGCTTAACAAGTGCACGCAACAAGGGTATTTACCCGGCGACATTTAGGACAAATTATTTTAAAGGTAAGAAAGTTGTCGCCATCAAAAACGTTGAAAAGTCTCTCGAAATAAAACGACTTAGGTTTACGCTTAAAAGAGTCAATAGACTCAGCCTGCCTATCATTAGGTATGTTGTTCCACAAATTTGTTATCCTATTAAAATAGAAATCCCGAAATGTTGATGTACGATTTTTATTAAGCCCTGAGCACGCTTGACGCGTCTGACTCGTAACTGACTCTGTCAGAAAAACTTATAACCTGTAGTCGTCTTATCAATTGAGTTAAAATTAAGTAATCTCAGAATGTCGGAAACTCACCGGTTTTTTCTTCGGGAACACCGTTGTCTCCTCAAGTTTCGCTGACTCAGACAGAACTTTCTTCCTGTGTCCTGTTTTATTCACATTTATAGCCGTCAAATCCTGAACAAATGACAAGGAAAAGAAAGTATGTAAAAAGCAACTTAAAAAAAAAAAGCACTAAGGGTACAGGCAAAATTAAATATGACCGTGTTTTAAACACAAGGTTGGTATCACGTTTTGGTCAGAGCAGTCTCTGCTTTTGGAAGTTTCGTCAATCATGATTTACTGTGTTCGATATGGCGAGTCCACACCAAAAGTTTGTTTCATTTGCGTGCTTTGGGTATTCCCACGGCCTAATTTTTTTTCAGGTTGATTCCATCACCGTTTCGTAAGAAGGTCATTCGCACACCAACCGCGTTGAAAACTAACACTCACGCTGGAGGCAATTAATGGTGGAAGAAGCGAGACTTTATTTTTTCCTCACGCACCTGGCTGTAATAAACACCTTACCGAAGTGATTTTAAATTGCACATGACGTCGAGTTCGTTTATATTTCATGTCTTCATTCCATGTTAGGGTGAAAGATCAAAAAAATTCAACACGACAACTAACGCAATTAACGTGAAAACAATTTCTTAACTTTCCAACTATAAACGAATTGCATTAACCCTCCAAAGATCCGTAGTTTTCTTAATGAAAGTTAAGTCCTGTAAGATAACCGATGCGTTGGATCCCTAACCCTTTAACCCTTCGAGTGACGAGCATGTAGTTTCTCCTTAAAATTTCACCCCTGAACCAAACATTAAGGTCATGAGAATATAGGAAATGATCACCAACTGAAGCAGCTCTTCATTGTTTAATTAAGAACTATTCACCGAAGTGCAGGTGGTTAGTGGTGGATATTTACCGAGCCGCGAAGCGGCGAGGTAAATACCCACCGCTAACCGCCGACACTGAGGTAAATAGTTGTTTTAGTATATACTAAAACAGTGAGATAATATACACCACCAAAAATTAATTTGAGCGATTTCTTCGCTTGTCACGGATGCAAACCGGGACGCCATTTTTTCCCGAATTGCTCGAAGCTAAATAGCAAAGGATGTTCGGAGTTTGACTAGCCAATCAGAGCGCGCCTTCAACGCTATCCTTGTCAATACTATAGGAAATGTATACAGAACAGTATGGCGAATACGCACACTAATGTTAGGGTGTAGAGAGTTAAAAAAGACAAAAACTCTCAGTATCAGAAACGTGATTTGTGACATGTTTAGAACAAACTCGAAAACATAGCTCAAATTATCAATTTGTGGCAGAAAGATCACCTTAGCGAAAGAGGCAATAAAAAACTCCATTGCGTGCCGACATTTCATCAGGTGACAAATCAATGACTTGTCTTTTTTCATGACAATTGAATGAGTAATGATGATTCTGCAGGAATGATTGGCTCTAGAGTTTCTTACCTCCGCTGTGATGCCAGGAACACTCGTCATGTCGAATCCTCCTTTTACAAAATTATCGATGTAGATCGCTAACTTGAACTTCTCCAACCAGTCAAATAACGCGTTATAGTCTCGCATCTGAAATGAAAAAAAAATCCTGAGCAAAAGTTACCCTATCCGAGCAGAAAAAGAAAAAAAAAAAAAAAAAAAAAAAGAGAGCTCATCCAGAAATTCTTCACGCACAAAGAGTAAAACATTAACACACCATTTGGACTTTGCACGAGCTCTCCAAATAAAGTTTCAATAAATGAAATCGTTTTAAAAATAGGGATGAACTTAGGCCAGGAACAAACGCCAAAAGATAAGCAAAATTTGTCATCCAAAGAGTGAAAATGATATCAAAATGATAACCCAAGAATACTACACACGGTAAGTATTAGATAAAAATTATCTCTATGCATTTGGGCAATCAGACTTCAGCCGAGTTAGCCTTTCCGAGTACTAATACAACAAATGAGAGACACAGATGTGTAGTTCTTCAGAAGGTCTTACCCAAGGTCCCACACTAGGCAATGAGATGGTTACTAACAGTATTGAGGGACGCAGTGAGGATTTACCCAAATAACGTGTCAAGTTTAGTTGCTTGTAAATTCAATGAGGCATTTCTATATAACCGCAAACGGCAGGTGCTCAAAGGGAGAAATTCCTCAGTTTCCGAGCTCTCGAATTGGGCTTTTTCACGCCTGGTACTGCTAAATAAGGTTATTGTCGGAATCTAACATTCCATAAAAAGTTCGTTGAGTAACCTCTTTCCTTCCCACATTGCCTGTCTTCCCACATTTCCTATACTCATTAGCAGGTACACGCAAGCTACACAGAGATAATCACAGATGAGGAAGACACCCACGCGTAAGAAAAGCATTTGTTCCACAGAATCGCGCATTTAATCCCTAAAAATAAGGCATGAGGTAAAAGGGTACTGTTTTTTGTCATAAAGATAACCAAGTGCATCAAAACTGTGATTGTGTTAGAATGGGGTGAAAGAATCATTCCAAAACGTAAATCAATGACTCATTACTTCTGCACACAAACAGTTGAAACTTGACCTCTAAACTTCCGGTATGACTCAGTACATCTGTCCACACATTACCAATCTCATTTACAGTATTTACACCCAACTCCAGCAGAAAAACAGGTTTTTCTTATTCTTTATCAACCCACAATCATGCTCCTTTTTTTCTCACATGACCTAACGCACGGTTTGCGGATTTTGAAAAAAGGAAAATCACCATATTGCTAAAACATTTCCATTCCGAACCATTTCCTTTCTTTCTTTAGTTTTACACTGCCTCTGAGGTTTATATACTCAAGTCGCAAAACAATATTCAGACTATGTTTCTCAGTGAGTCACAAAGAGATCTCGGTTTAATCATCCTGAAGAATTTTGCCGGAAGTTTACGAGTTCGTCAACCAAAGAACAGATCTGCGGTTTCCCTCAAGTTGGAGATAAATTTACACGTCGCGGAAAATTCGGACATTAAGAGTTCTGAATACTGCAATACCACAACAAAACCGCAAGAAATATTATGAACACACCGACACCACGAAAAGAGGTCTGAGATCACCGCAACATCGCAATGCGAGGTGTTCTTCACCGCAATACCGCATTAACAAAAAGGTTCAACACCGCAACACCGCAAACCCAAATGTCCCCCTTTTCATCAATCGAATTAACAATACCGCGAGGTACACTGGGTATAACCTGGTTACCTCACCTTGAGTTGGAGATGACCCGTGGCTTCCGCGGGACTGCCCACGTCTCCTGAAGGGAAAAGCACAAACAGGAAATAAGTAATTAACAAAACGGAAGGGATACAGAGGCGTACAGCAACGAGCCAAATATGGACTGTATTGACACAGGAGCTTTGCCACTCCCTGCGTACCCTGACGGACCGTGGATTTGGTATGAATTTTTCAATTTCTCCCGTTGCATTTCCTTTTAACCCTTTCACTCTTAAGATCTTATTAGCAATTCTCCTTACTATCTGCCATACATGTGATGTTAGTTCAGAGAATATGTATTTACATTCGGCGGAACTAAACTGTAAGTGGCAGTGACAAAGAATGTAAATATTTTCCTATTGGTATGTTAGCGAGTGGGCTGCTATGGCGTTAATTGAGTCTTTTGTATTCATCTCAGCTCTCGAACTTTTCTAGTTTTAAGTTAAATTTTACCTTACAAGTAATTAAGCTGTTTTATCTCTAACCCCCAGAGGTTGGTGCGCCTGCATTTGGATGGGGAATACGTTACTATTTTTCCCATTGGGTTTTTGGGTTTTCCAATCAGGCGGCGGCAACACAAAAACGTTTTAGCCCGAGAGGTGATGACTAGTTGTTTACTACTCTGTGTAACTTTGTCGGACGGCATTAAATACTCGGGCTCCTAGTTCGAGCTACACACCCACTGTTGTGTATGAGTCGTGGATTTAAAAAGGAAGTGGTATTTTTATTTAATTTGGAATTTATATTTCTCTATATTCTCATTATTATCTGCTTGATATTGTAATGATATTGTAAGGAGAAATTCTGTTTTGATCACCCATGGGAGTTAAGGTTATTGTTCTCTATCCTTTTCGGTCCTCGTTCCTTCTTTCACATGTAGTTTTAAATGATAGATTTTAATTGTTTTGTTTTTTTTTTTTTTGTACCGAGTAGCTTTGTCTAAGTCTCTTGGAATAAAAAGAAGGAACAGATCGAACCATACGTTAGTGAATCGAAGCAGTTCTGTGCTGACCGAACAAGAAGAAGGGATGGTGTACAGAAAGCTTAACGAATGATTCCCCAGTCGTTAGGTCACTTGGATGGGGTACAATAATTTGAAAGTACATACCCTGTCGGCTGATATTGACGTACTGATGGCTAATCGAATGAGGACAGCTGTTCATCAGCTCGTAATCCATTCCATCTTTACTTTCGTCTGCAGAGAGAGATGGAACATAAAAGGTCAGGACTGATATGCCGATCCCTTCGTAAGAACACGCTTCAAGTGCAAACGGATCACTATTATAAGCCGATAAAAACTGTCTTCTTAGACTTTGGTTGTTTTTCTTGGTTTGGTGGGTGATGAAATATTCCCGGTTTATATTTTAAATACCAGGTTTCTCTCTCCTTCCCTCGTACGTCCCTATTAGCGTGCACTGGAAACAAAACGCGACAAACCCTATCTCGTTCCAATCTTCCCTCCACTAAAGCCAAAGTAACTCGCAATGCTCAATCAGAGCGAAGATAAAAATTACAGAGAGGCTATAATAACTTAAAATAAGAAACAAAAATGGCATCAAGAGCGAGGAAATGCGAGAGATAAGTCGCGATTGGCTTCACTTTAATTTTTACATGTGATTGGATGAAAGAGAAGCGTTGTTTTTTCAAACCAATCGCAAAGCGAAGTAAATTAAAATCGATACAACCCCAAATTAGATCAACGTTTCCGAGTGTCATCTTTACCATTGTCTGTGTCTTCATTGTCCTCGTCTGGTGCCTGTTTACTTGTTCTCGTTGTTGTCGAGTCAGCAGACACACCACCCGTCATAGCTAGGTAAGTGACTTCATTTGGAATGTTCACGTACCCGGGTTCAACTGGTTTTGGTGCACTTGGCGTAACATTTTCGTAGCCTTTGGAATCTGTTGTCGTTGTTGAAGAAGGTCCATTAACAAATACATAACCGTCTGCTCCCACACTCTTCCCCGGTTGGTCGACATCACAGATCAACATGCTTTGCATATCACTGGCCAGCTTTGCTCGGTGTGTTAGTTGCACGTTCTCGTAAGCAAGCCCTTGCTTCGGAGGATGTTCTTTAATATTATGGGCTTGAAGTTTCCATATGTCTTCACAAGGAGGCGTCGCTCGACCCCCAGATACTGGAGTTAAACTCATGTCCTCATATCCTTTCCGCGACAATTCGGGAGTTGCGACCCGCCGCGCGGGTCGCTCAGTGGCATTAAGACCCGTAACGTTCGCATGAGGCGGACCCTCTGGACGTGACTGTTCCGCGAAATGTGGTAGAGATGCAGGAGGACTTGCTGATTTAGCTCCAAGCTCGATCGAATCGCATGCAGTAGTGGAAGGATCACTTTTTGATAGTGCCCTTGCTTTAGGTGGCAAAGAAGGCGGGGGAGTGGACGTATTTCGAACCCAGATATCTTCCATCTCGTTTGAGGCAGTTGTTTCTTTATTTCCTTTATCTGGTAGCTGTGGAGGCTCATCGCTTTCATCCACCTCTTCCACGGATCCATTCGATGTTGGTAGACGAACCTCTGCGTAATTCGTTTTGTTGCTCAATTTGTTACCCGCTGTAGAGGCCTGAGGAGGAGACAGAGGAGGTTTATCAACCGCAACCTCCACATACTGCAGGCCTAGACCGGCTGCCATTTTAACAGATCCTTTGTTAGCTTTGACTCCTTTACCAGGTAAATTTGGTTCGACGAGCACCTTGTTGGGTTCCATGTCTTGATCACCTCGAAAGCGATGATCTTTTTTACCAAAACTTCTAAGTCGAGGAGAGTTCCTTTGAAAACCAGGAGAGGATGGCACTAGAAAAACAATGTAAAACCAGTACTGAATCGAAGCTCCAATTATCGATCATCTCTGCTAATTGCCAGTGGTATTTTGAAAATAGCATGTAATAGCAGCTGTAACTTGCTAATCAAAGAATATAGGCTGGCTGATTATTGACATGGTTCTCCTATACTGTTCGTATTTTTAAAATATGCTGCCGTTAGAAGAGTCTATGAGCTCCTTAATTAACCCACTGCTGGCATAAAAAGGGCTTTTTTCATCTGGCTGAAAATGGTCGGTGTTCAACTCGTGTGATAAGGTGCGACAAAAATGGGAAGAAATGTGTTAGGGGGGAAGGGAGGGTTGGGGGGATAAGGAGGGAGAGAGGAGAGGAGCGATTACCCAGTGGACAAGGAGAAATAGGGGATTTGGAGAAAACTATCGTTTGAGTTCTGAAAATCGGACATGTCTTTCTCCATTTCACCTTAACCCTTTAAAAAGCCGCCATTTAGTAAATACCTGACGGTAGCGCGATCGTCTCGTACGATCCCATCGGTATTACACCAGCTTCTTTAGGATTTGGTGACTTCTTGGCTAAATTGAAGAGAACGAAACGTATATGTGCACGATCCTTGGCAGTAAAGCACTATTTAAGCAATAGTGAAAATCAGACCTGAAAAAAATTCAGGCCTGTACGGGATTCGAACCACTGACCTCTGCGATACTAGTGCAGTGCTCTACCAATTGAGCTAACAACCTAACTGGGAGCAAGCCATCAAATTAATTCGACATAAACCCGTAAGATGATAGAAACCCGTAAGATGATAGAAACCCGTAAGATGATAAAAAGAGTAAACTGTCACTTCAACTGAATTCTTGGGTGGAACTGGATCCTTGCCAGGGAATGGCCAAATCACCTAAGACGAACTTAATTGAGTCAAACGTCGATCTTTTAGATCTTGAACTGGTATACTGGAGGAAATCAGGCATAAAGTATCTACAGGTTGATGTACTTCAAATGCGCATGTAAATTACTCTGAATATTTTTTACTGTACTCACCACCAGACCCTCTTCTTAAGGCGGTAATTCTTACAAAGTTAGCCGGGAAGTATCCAACATTTTCCCTCTGAAATTCAAATGGAAATTATGTATACTAGAATTAGTTTTGAATTACTTTGTCGCTAACAATGTTGACCTTTTCCAAACGATCCTGAGAGCATCCACAACAAATACAAAAACGGAATATACACACGCGATGATACTGGAATAAAGTAACACAATGAGAACACGGTTGGCAAGTGAGAAGTAAAGTTATTGAACATCATTACACTAAAAAAAACTTACGTCTCCATTCTTTATTTTCCCTTTCCATCGGTCATTCTGGTTTTGTTCCAGCACCTTGAGCAAACATTCATAAAAATCAAAACAACAGGCTCACAACAAGTGTCCACATTCTTTTACACATAACAGTTTGTCGTTTATTGAAAAAAAGAGAAAATATAAATTTCGCGATCAACAAAAAACTGAAGGTGGGCATATGACATATTAAACTAGAATGTACAATCGTCTAACACAGAAAGATCCAAGAGGACTGTACAAGAGAAAGTAGGGAACCGAATGAAAAGCGTTATATTTCAGCCTCTTACGATGACTGTTTCGCCAGTCTTGAATGGAAGAGCTGTAGAATCCATCATGTTAAAATGATCCCTGACCGCTTTAGCGTACACAGTGCCATCTGCAGAGGCTGCATCTAAAACATTTAAACAAACAACTGTTTTGACAAAGAAATGCCAAATCCTTTGTCCAAACGGATTACCAATTTAAGGATACCATGTGCAGTTTAATACATGACGATAGTTTATGGAGGACGTTTCTCCAGTCCGAAGTTATGCCCACTATAAATTTGAGCAAGTTTTCGTGATATTAAAAGAGAGAGAGAGAGAGATTAATTTCCACAGCTCGTGTAACTCTTCTTGTAGGCCCTTTAAAACCGTTTGGCAAAGCAAACCCTACAGTATTGAAGAAAATGGAATCTTCATTCGTAAACGAAGCCTTCAATGTTGATGAAACAAATTACCTTTCAATAGTTGTTTAATTACTGCTGACGCTTTTGAACTCGTGAAAAGATTAACCACATCAAGTGCCGTGTGACCCTCGCCATTTCGTATATCTGCTTTGATACCCCACTGAAACGGAAAGAGACAAAATAAGCAATACAGTAAACATGGATTACATACTCCTGAATTGTGGTCTTTGTTAAGGGAGTTATTAGGGCACCATTTCATATATCTGTCCCACAAATGTTACTACATCTACAGGTACATCTTGATTTACTCGCAGTTAGGTGGGTGGGGCAAAAACAGATTACTTCTACGCCAATAAGAAAAATTCTCAAACTCTTCAGCGGTTGCTTTAAAGAATTTCAAAGATCACTCTACCAAACTCTATCACTTTCTGCTAAAAAACGTGGATAAGCCGAAACAGACTATAGCTACTTCCATATGATTTGGATATATGAACAAAGTTGAAATGGTAAATTGGCCAAAGTAACGATTAGCGTTAGCCCTTCGCTCCGACGAAGGGCTAACGCTCGAAACGTCAGCTTTTGTAATCGTTACGGTGGCCAATTTACCATTTCAACTTTGTTCATATATCCAAATTATTTCGTTACCCCCACCGACACAGCCCCAAACAGTTTCTCTAGAAACTATCAGCCTACTTCCATATGGTTTGTGACAACTTCAATCTCTCCCTTTGTGGCCAGGAAACGTGTTTAAACAAATAGTACTGACTACTTCACTTACATCAAGCAGCAGTTTGACCACATCTGTTTTACCATAGAGAGCTGCTTCATGTAGGCATGAACCATTACTTGTAACTTGATTGATATTTGCATCAGCTTCTAATAACATTCTGTGTGGAGAATAATTAAGAATCTGAAAATGACTTATACTGTTATGAGGGACTATTACAAACCAGAAACTTCTGAGAACACCTGATAGCCAGTGTGGAATTTAAAGAGCAGAGGCAGTTCAAATATTTCTTTATTGAAATTGGTATCAAACACATTACCAATAATCAAAAAAATATATATAACAATAAAAAATAACACTAACTAAATTTTGCCATGGCAGAGCCATAAGGTGTATCATGAAAAAAATACAACAGCTTCTTTAACTCTCACCTAATTATTTCTACATGACCTGTCTTTGATGCTGCATGTAATGGTGGATCTGTTCTCTGCACTGCACCAGTGGCCAATGCACTCCTTACCTCTCTGCAGTTAAGTAACAATTCAACAACCTGGGCATAAACATAGCAAAGAACACTTCATCACAAATAAAGCCTGTCTACAAGGACTGCATGACTACATCTATCAAGTTGAATAACTCTTTTAGAATTGTTTTACCTCACAATTTCCTTACCTCTGTATAATGAATTGCTCATGTTAGAAAGATCAAAATATTTCCTTGTCTAAAAAACTAAAGTTAATTCAACTTGACTTTCACACCTACAAATGTCTCCTTTCCTATTTTTTGTTGTTGTTGTTTTTTTAATTCAGTCACATAGCTGGTGATTAAGGGCTAGCATCCTTTGTTGACTTTCTACATTTTTATCACTTTTGCTTATTTCTTTTGTTCTTGAACAACATTACTGCAACAAGGTTATATAATTAAAGTAGACCACCTTCTTGCTAGTAAGTTGATCCAATTTGCCAGATAATGTACCAGTTTTATAAGGAGAAGGAAGAATGCATTTCCATCACCCCTGGAAGTTTGAGGTGGAGACAAAGAAACAAGTGAGAAATGTGGTACCCACGTGTACATGTCCAAATCTGCAGGCAAGGTCCAAAGCAGCCTCTCCGTTATTGTTAACCGCCAATGTACTACACTTCCTGTCTAGAAGCACATCAGCCTGCAAAAAGAAATCATTACTAACAATGACTGTTTAACTCTAGGGAGATCGGGTGCTAGGCAAACAGAAAATGTACATGCAAAACATTACTGAGACTGGCTCTTTTAAAAAAGTATGTATATTCATACACGTTCTCCATGAAGTTGAGGAAAACAAATGTCATAAGTTCTACTCTGCATAGGTTGACTGTTTAACACTAGTTGTACTAAGGCTTTCACTGGAATACATGTGCATCTATAACAAAGATAACAAACCTCAGAAAAATCAATTTTGGTTGAAACATATTTTCTGGTTGATTGACACAATTTCTACAGTACATACTGTAGGTTTACTTCCAAGAACCAACTAGGCTAGGATTTCGGGATCAATCCATGTTTTGCAAAACTTTGCAATGCACTTTATTCTTTGACCACTTTTGCTTGGTCTTTCAAACTTTATATTACTTTTTCTTCCAGCTACAGAAAGGTTAAAATTATCTGTGTACATACCACATCAGAATTTCCATGCTGACAAGCTAAAATAAGAGGTGTGTCTCCATTTTGTGAACAAGAGTTAACTTCTGCTCCAGCCTCTAACAACAACCTTGTTACTTCAACTTTTCCTGACCAGGCTGCTAAGTGCAATGGAGTCATTCCTGTAATAAAAAAAAGACAAAACATTCCAGTATGATTGAGGAAAAGTGAGTACTTTCCATTACCTTTAAACTACACATGTAATTGTAGTAGAGTTAATATATAGATTTAGCCAAGCCTAAAAGCGGAGCTCCCAAGTTAGTAATATTAATGATAACATAAAAGATGTGCATTTGCCAAGACTTGCGTGAGACACCCCTCCCTTCATTTAGATAGTCTCCCCCACCCTACCCATGCAATCTGAAGGCACGTATGTACGTATGCTCGGTCAGTCATGTGACAACCAAATGAAAAGAGGTTGACCATATTCCATGGGTATGGGGCTCTGCCTCATGCGCGTGTGGGAGCCCTGCTAAAAAGGGCCAAAGAGGTGACTACAGAAAGTAGCATGCTGCTACTGTTTTGGTTAAAAAGGCAGTTTACTCGTAGTCAATCTTAGGTGTTTTTTAATTGTTTACCTTGCATTATTAATTCTGTAGTTGATACCTTTTACCTTTTGTGTAACCTGTCAGCCAAAACAGCACCGTAAAGAGTTTCTAAGCTGATGTTTTGGGCGTTAGCCCTTCATCAGGATGAATTTGTCATTTGCTCTGACGCAGGGCTAGCGCTCAAAACCTCAGCATCGAAACTCTTTTTGGTGCCCACTTTACATTATCAACTCAGTTGATAATACCAAAATGACCTTGTGACTCCCACCAATGCAGTGCCACAGTTTCTTTAAAAACTTACCCCCCCTTGTTCAAGTTTGTTACATTGTATATTTTGCTGAAACACAGGTATATTTATATTGTTACCTTTCTTATCTTTAGCATTGACATCACACTCCAACTCAATGAGTGCAATGACAATTTCACTGCTGCCTCTAAGACTTGCATGATGGGTGGGTGTGAAGCTGGCAAACAAAATGAAACATATCTCAGAGAAAATTGCTCAGAACTGATATAAAATCAATTAATGAAACAAGTAATTAGATACTTGGACATTTTAACCACTTCCCAGCAGGGTTTTATTTAAGGTCACTTCTAACAAAGAGACAAAGAAGCTTTGAAAACTGAGAAGTTTGTAGTTGTCAATGTGGTTCCATCCATTCTTCAACTAGCACGTTAGCACACTACTTTTCAAACTTATCAGCTGTAATCTTTTCTCTTAATCTAACACCAAATTCCCATAAATTATTTATTAGGAAAAGTGTAACAACTAGAGGGGAGAATCAACGATCAGATCTTGGGAGTTAAAGAGTTAAAAGAAAAACAACATTCATTAAGCAAATTCATTACCGCATCTCTGTCACAACTAGGAGCCTCCCCCATTTTCTTAAGGGCACACCACACTGTTTGACTGGTTTTGTGCAAGAATTCAAAATGAGGCCACTTCAGATTACAGCTGCTGCAGCATTCAAATAACGAAACAAAACATTTATTTACCCTTCTTCATCCTGAATATTTACACTGTATTTCTTGCCACCTTTTTCTGAAGAAAAACATACATTTTATTTAAAAACCACAGACAAAGAGCTCTACTTTTAAATTTTGAAATTTGGTATCATTAGACTCAAAAGAATTACTTCAACTGTCAAACAGTTATTGCTGCTACTTATGCTGTTGATTTCCTTTCATTTACCACCAACAGGATTACCAACGAAACTGAAGTTTAGACAACTCCATGTTGTTTCTACACAGGTACCAAACAACAATATCTGGATCATTTCTACAGGAAATGCACTGTAAATGAATATTACATACTTATACTTTTGGAGACATCTTTATGTTGGTATAATGCAGTTATTTTCACTTTAAAATAAGATATCAATCTGTGGTACATAGGCAAATTGGCACTGTCGCAATATATCCTTGAACCCATCTTAGAAAGTCCAACATGAAAGGAGAAAGTTTAATTAGTTCAATATTTTCATTTAAGAGATAAAGGAACTGCCTCAAGCCTTCCTTTTTTTTCATCATTAATTGTTTTTTCGTCGATGAACAAGAATATTTTTCACCCAAAATATTACGTTCACGCTGGCATAAATGGCCTTACTGAGTGAAATTTTACATAATGATTATTACATGCATTAACACCTAATTTACCAAATTGAGCTGCATAGTGTAACAAAATGAAGATAATCACTAATAATCACATTGCCTTAATACAAAAATAACACATTGCTTTTAAAGTGAAATTACTGTATCATAACATATTTAGAGAATCTTTCTAAATCTATAGACATGTTCATATCTTGTTAAGTTGTTGTACACAGTACTGTGCATTTAATGATCTATAAATAGAATATCTATTTGGAGGAGATGGTTTAGCTGGCTGTATAGTGCTCAATACATAAAGTAGAGCATAAACAGAAATAGTAAAATCAACAACGAAACAAAGTTTCTGTGACTTGTAGTTTCAAGCATGAAACTACAAGCCATGGAAACTTTGTTTTGTTGTTGATTTTACTATTTCTAAATAGAATATCTATTTAATTTAGGGTCTGAGCATTCACATCTCTCATACTTGCTAATTAAAAATCAGGCAATATATAAAAGCTGTGCTATATTGTCTAGAATTACTGCCAGGAGGACAAAAAATAAAAAAACAGTTGGAAATGTCTGGAGAGGAATTTTCTCAACACAAAGCAAAGTATTTCTTATTGATAATTAGAAAAACATAAAATAAACAAATGGGCACGTTTGTAGACACATACTATTCAACGAAGCATTAAGAAAACTGGAACGTAAAATGGATCACTTAAAACCATTCATAATATTTTTTGTCAGCAAGAGAATATCCAATCAAATGAATTTAAGATCTCTTCTTAATCACTTAGCCTTGCATTCATTAAGATTAAAGAAGCAGATACATTTATAATCAACCAACCAAGGTTCTGAACGCATCCGTTGCACTGTTATCAGAATGAAAGAGAATATTTGGCCTAAATGTGTAATTGTTTCGCCTTTTGGCATGCCATAGACATCCGGACTCAATATCCTTCCTAAATTATCCGAGACACTAAAAAAGAGCTGAAACACTAATAAAATTTCCGTCGGGCCAAAATTTGTAGTCAAGATAGTGCGATAGTATAACGGAGCGTTCCTGGTTTCATACAAAGCCCAATTTACTGTTTCTAAAAGCATGACTAATTTTCAAATGGCTACTCAAAATAAATAGCTAGAGTTGTCGAAGGCGACCAGGAATCCGTCATCACCTTTCAGACAAACGAACGTGAAGAAGAAATCTTGCGAAACAAACCAGATTTAACGCTAAGAGACAACGATGTTTTAAAGCACGAAGGCCATATTAACGTTGAGTTACCATCGGCAAACTTCAGTAATGACCACATTAAACATTAATGAATGGGGTTGTTATGCCGAACATTTTGAAATCGTTGTTAAAAGTGAAACTCGTTCGGAAATAAGCTTCTTTGATATGTTTGCGTTGAAGAGGTACTCACTTGATTTGGCCGCTTTTATTTTCGCCACTATCTTCCTGAATGCATTAAGATCGTTGGCTTTTGCCGCCTGAAGTAATTCCTGATCTTTTGCCATGGTTCAACTTCGATGTTAATCGTGCTAGAGACGACTTGACTTTGGAATGAGCAGCTGTAACACGGTGTTGATCAAATCACTCCATTATTTTCCACAAAAGGGTTCCACATTTCGTCACATTCCCCCAACAAAGCGAAAACAATCCTTCCTTTTTAGCACATGTTTCAGAAAGTTGTTTCATCAACACAGTGTTGGAATTTAAATCCACTGAATCACGTATAGTTCAATGATCATTTCGCGGTCTATGTTAAACAAATAGTCATTCGAGAACGAAATCCATCTAACGAAACGACATCGAGATTGTCTCGGATTTACGAAAATGACGTCACGATATGACGCCGGGCGGAGCTGGACCTTCGCCCTTTTCTGTGGGTGCAACTTCAGGCGGATTTCGCGTGGCCCAAGAGGAAGATTAAAATCGTGATCCAGATGGTAAAAAATTAAAAATTCTACATGACCTCATGCACACCATGGTCATGTGTAGATGTTCGCTTTAATTAAACAATGCGAGGAGACACCAATACAGGGTCAAGTAACCTTTCTGTAATAATGAAGAGAGCAAAGTGACTATGCTGTAACAAGATACCTCTACTTCCAAACCATGCAGACCCCTTTTTTCCGGTCCCGCCTTTAAAGGCAAAACTTGATCTTTCTTGGTCAGTTGATCATTACGTTCGACCAGAATGTACTGAATGTTCTTTAATAAGATGTAAATTCTTCATGACGATATTACCATACCGATGAGTCTGTGTCTTGCAAGCCATGAAATCAGACGATGTTATGCTTTAAAACTCTGGATATAAGAATGCAGGTTCTGTCATGCTTTAGTCGTGTTCAGTGGGAAAATAAGTACATATAGAATCATTATACCACAGGCTAAAATTGGGTGATTTTGGGCTACTTCTGTTCTATACATTTGTCTTCCGATTTCTTTTTGTGTTAGACCAGGCGAGGGGTTAGGGGAGTTAGGAAATAATCTTGTCTGACTGTGGATTACTTCTACTTTATTCATTTGACTAGGCGACGTGTTAGTAAATCTTGCTATTCTCCTACAACCTTGCAATTTGGATCCATTTTAAAGTTGTTTTATCAGCGAAGAGCTTAGCGTTCGCGGCCCGAAATATGGTATGAGGATTCCCCCCTAAAAGTGATGCAATTTTTAAGGGTCATTCGTTAGAGACCAGTCAACCGAATTAATTTGGTTTTGGAAATTTTGTACATTCACTCTTTCCTTTGCCTGAAAGACTTTGACGTATTCACATAAGCAGGTCAAATGACTTGTTGGTCCTATGATCACTCCAGCCCGGTCAAAACAATAAAATCGTAACAAGTCGCGCCTTGTTTATGTCGGTGAGCGAACAAATCGGCCACTAGTGGCAAAAATGCCAAATCGGCAACTAAGAGCAAAATTGCCAAATGGGCCACTGGTCAAAGTGCCAAAAACGGCTACTTCTAGCCAAAAATGCCAAATCGGCCACTAGTGGCCAAATGCCAAATGGTCACTAGTGGCAAAAATGAAAAATCAGCCACTAGTGGTCAAAGTGCGAAAACGACCGCCAATAGCCAAAATGCCAAGTTGGCTACTAGTGGCCAAAATGCCAAAATGGCCACTAGTGGGCAAAATTCAAAATCAGCCACTAGTGGGCAAAATGCTATATCGGTCACAAGTGGCCAAATTGCCAACTTGACCGCTAAAGCCCAAAATGCTAAAACGTAACGGCCACGACTGGCCAAAATGCCATATCGCCCACATGTGGCCAAAGGGCCAAAACGACCACTAGCGACCAAAATGCCAAAGTGGCCACTAATGGGCAAAATGAAAAATCGACCACTACTTGCTAAAATGCCACATCGACCATTAGTGCCTAAAATACTAAAACGGCCGCTATTCACAACTACTGGACCTTTTGGCATTTTGGCCACTAGTGGCCCTTTTGCCATTTTGGCCACAAGTGGCCGTTTTAACATTTTGGACACAAGTAGCCGTTTAAAAATTTTGGCCACTAGTGGCCTATTTGGCAATTTCCCCTCTAGTGGCCGTTTTAGCATTTTGGCCACAAGCGGCCGTTTAAGCATTTTGGCCACAAGCGGCCGATTTGGCGTTTTGGCCACTAGTGGCCGTTTCGACATTGTGGCCACTAATGGCCAACTTCATATTTTAAGCCACTAGTGGCCAATTTGGCATTTTGGCCACTAGTGGCCCATTTGGCATTTTTGCCACTGGTGGCCCTCTGGACATTTTGGCCACTAGTGGGCAAAATGGCAAAACAGCCTTTAGTGGCGAGAGTACCAAAACGGCCACTGAAGGCCAAAATGCACAATCGGCCACTAGTACTAGTGGTCAAATTGCCAAATCGGCCACAACTGGCCAAAATGTTAAAACGGCCGCTAATGACCAAAAGGTCAAATCGGTCACTAGTGGCCAAAAGGTCAAATCGGCCACTAGTGGCCAAAATGCCATTTGGCCACTAGTAACCAAAATACAGGATCTGCCACTAGTGGCCAATATTGGTCCAAATGCCAAAACGGCCAGAAGTGGCCAAAATGTCAAAAAAAGTCATTGGTGGCTGATATGCCAAATTCGCCGCTAATTGCTAAAATGCCAAATCGGCCACTAGTGGCTAAAATATCAAATCAGCCACTAGTGGCGAAAATGCCAAAACGGCAGCTACTAGCCAAAATGTACGGTGGCTCTCAAGGGCCATCCACCTACAAAAATTTTCATGACTTTATCGCGCGATAAGTTTTGCTAAGTCCATTCATTCAAAAAATTTGCAATCAACATTATCGCGCGATAGATAAACTTATCGCGCGATAGAACAACTTATCGCGCGATAGAACAACTTATCGCCCGATAGAGTGTTCTATCGCGGGATAGATAATATTATCGCGCGATAATTTCATTACTAGCTCCCATAGCCCCACGACCATTAACACTTGGTCACATCTATAGCAAGATGGCGGACCAAGTTTTGAAATAAAGACTTTTATTCTAGATTTTTGAGCAAGAGACGGTAATCTTTGGATTAAATGAAATTATATTTCTATGCTATCTTAGTAAGTGGGGTTAAAGATATGAGAGGGACTTTATTGCTATATATTTGAAAGATTGTTTATGAATATAAGGTGTAGGGATACGTTTTTAAACTATGTAAGGTGTATAAGGTGAAAGATTGTTTATGAATACAAGGCGTAGAAAGCATAGAAATATAATTGTATTTAACCCAAAGATTACCGTCTCTTACTCAAAAATCAAGAATAAAAGTCTTTATTTCTTGGACAATTACTCACGTTCGAAACTTGGTCCGCCATCTTGCTATGGATGTGACCACGTGCTAATGGTCGTGGGGCCATAGGAGCTAGTAGTAAAATTATCGCGCGATGATATTATCTATCGCGCGATAAGTTGTTCTATCGCGCGATAAGTTGTTCTATCGCGCGATAAGTTGTTCTATCGCGCGATAAGTTGTTCTATCGTGCGATAAGTTGTTCTATCGCGCGATACAGTGTTCTATCGCGCGATAAGTTTTTCTATCGCGCGATAAGTTGTTCTATCGCGCGATACAGTGTTCTATCGCGCGATAAGTTGTTCTATCGCGCGATACAGTGTTCTATCGCGCGATAAGTTGTTCTATCGTGCGATAAGTTGTTCTATCGCGCGATAACTTTATTTAGTATATACTAAAACAGTGGATAGCGTTGAAGGCGCGCTCTGATTGGCTAGTCAAACTCCGAATATCCTTTGCTCTTTACCTCCGAGCAACTCGGGGAAAAATGGCGCCCCGGTTTGCATCCGTGACAAGCGAAGAAATCACTCAAATTAACGACGGTGGTGTATATTATCTCACTGTTTTAGTATAAACTAAAACAACTATTCTCCTCAGTGTCGGTGGTTAGCGGTGGATATTTACCTCGCCGCTTCGCGGCTCGGTAAATATCCACCACTAAACACCTCCACTTTGGTGGATAGTTGTTAACTATCGCGCGATAATGTTGACTGCAAATTTTTTGAATGAATGGGCTTAGCAAAACTTATCGCGCGATAAAGTTATGAAAATTTTTTGTAGGTGGATGGCCCTTGAGAGCCACCGTAAAAATGACAAAATGGCCACTACTAGCCAAATTGCCAAAACGGCCACTACTAGGAAAATTGCTAAATCTGCCAATGCTGGCCAATGTGCCAAATTGGCTACAAGTGGCTAAATGCCAAATTGGCCACTAGTGGCCAAGATGCCAAAACGGCCACTAGTGGCCAAACTCCCAAAATGGCCACTACTGGCTAAAATGCCAAAATGGCCACTATAAGACAAAATACCAAAACGGTCACTAATGAGCAAAATGCCAAATCTGCTACTTATGGCTAAAAATGTTAAAACAGGCAATTCTATCCATAATGCCAAATCAGCAATTAGTGCCCAAAATGAAAAACTGGCCACTAGTGGCCAAAATGTGAAATCGGTCACTGGTGGCCAATGTGCCAAATTGGTCAATAGAAGCCAAATCAGCCACTAGTGGCCAAAATGCTAAATCGGGCGCTAGTGGCAAGTCTCCCACTGGAAGAGAAAATGGCAAATCGTCCACTAGGGGAAAAAGTGGCAACTCTTCTACTAGTCGCCAAAATAGCATATCGGCAACCATTTGCTAAAATGGCAAATCTGCCACTGGTGGAAAAATTGGTAAACTTACTGCCAGTGGAAAAATGACCAAACTTCCACTAGTGGCCAAAATGGCAAATCTGCCACAAGTGGAAGGAATGGCAAATAGTCCACTAGTGGACGAAAAGGGAAAATCGTCAACTAGTTGACACAATGGCAAATCTGCTGCTTGTAGACAAAATGCAAATCTTCCACAAGGGGACAAAATGGCAAATCTCCCACTAGCGACCAAATTGGCAAGTCTGCCACCAGTGGCCAAGATGGCAAATCGTCCAATAGTGGCCAAAATGGCAAATCTGCCACTACTGGACAAAATGGAAAACCGTCCACTAGTGGCCGACATGGCAAGTCTGCCACTACTGGCCAAAATGGCACGTCCGACACCACTGGCTGAAATGGCAAATCTGCCACTTGTGGCCCGATTGTCAAATCTGCCACTAGTAGCCAAAATGGCAACTCTGCCACTAGTGGAAAAATGGTACCTTTGTCACTAGTGGAAAAAATGACAAATCTTCCACTAGTGGCTAAAATGACAAATCTACGAATAGGGACAAAAATGGCAAACATTCCAATAGTGGCTAAAATGGCAAATCGTCCACTAGTGGACAAAATGGCAAATCGTCCACTAGTGGACAAAATGGAAAATCGTCCACTAGTGGACGAAATGGCAAATCGTCCAATAGTGGACAAAATGGCAGATCTGCCACTAGAGGACAAAATGGCAAATCGTCCAATAGTGGCCAAAATGACAAATCTCCCAATAGTGGAAAAATGGTACATTTGCCACTGGTGGAAAAAATGAGAAATCTTCCACTAGTGGCCAAAACGACAACTCTCCCACTAGTGGACAAAATGGCAAATCGTCCACTAGTGGAGAAAATGGCAAATTGTCCACTAGTGGAAAATATGGCAAATCTGCCACTAGTGGACAAAATGGCAAATCTGCCACTAGTAGCCCAAATGGCAAATCTGCCACTGGTGGCCAAATTGGCAAATCTTCCACTAGTGGACAAAATAGAAAATCGTCCACTAGTGGAAAAAATGGCAAATTGTCCACTACTGGAAAAAATGGCAAGGCGTTCACTAGCCAGGCCAAATTGGCAAATCTTCCACCAGTGGAGAAAATGGCAAATCTGCCACTAGTGGCCAAAATGGGAAAGCTACCACTAGTGGCCAGAATGGCAAATCTGCCACTAGTGGCCAGAAAGGCAAATCTGCCACTAGTGGCCCGGAATGGCAAATCTTCCACTAGTGGACAAAGTGGCAAATTTGTCTATAATAAACAAAATGGAAAATCTTCCACCAGTGACCAAAATGGCAAATATGCCACTTGTGAATAAGTGGGAAATCGTCCACTGGGGGACAAAATGGCAAATCGTCCACTAGTGTACAAAATGGCAAAGCGTTCACTAGCCAGGCCAAATTGGCAAATCTTCCCCCAGTGGAGAAAATGGCAAATCTGTCACTAGTGGAAAAATGGCATATCTTTCAGTAGTTGACAAGGCAGCAGGTCTGCCACTAGTAGCCAAAATGACAAATCTGCCCGTAGTGGACAAAATGGGAAATCTTCCACAAGTGGACAAGATGTCAAATCTTCCACTACTGGCCAAATTGGAAATTCTTCCACTAGTGGACAAAATGGGAAATCTGCAACTATTGGACAAAATGGCTAATGTGCCTCTAGTGGCCAAATGGCAAATCGTACGCTAGTAGCCAAAATGGCAAATCTGCCATTATTGGACAATATGCCAAATTGGCCAGTAGTAGCTTAATGCCAAATCGGCCACTCAAGGCAAAATGCTAAATCAGCCGCTAGTGGCCAAAGTAGCAAAATAGCCAGAACAGCCACTAGTGGGCAAATTGCCAAATCGGCCACTAGTGGCCAAAATGTTAAAGCGGCCACTAGTGGCCAAAATGCCAAATTAGCCACTAGTGGTCAAAATGCTAAAACGGCCACTAGTGGGAAAAATGCGAAATCGGCAACTAGTGGCTAAAATACCAAAATGGCCGCTAGTGGACAAAATGCCAGATCAGCCACTTGTGGCTAAAACGTTAAATTGGCCACAAGTGGCCAAAACGCCAAAACAGCCACTACTGGCCAAAATGCCAAAATGACCACTTCTTACTAAAATGCCAAAATAGCCACTTCTGGGCAAATTGCCAAATCTGCCACTAGTGGCCAAAATGTTAAAACGGCCCCTGCGATCCAAAGCCAAAACGATTACTAGTGAGAAAATTGCCAAATGGGCCACTTATATATGGCCAAAATGCGAACTCGGCAACCAGTGGCCAAAATGCCAAAACGACACTAGTGGCCAAACTGTTAAAACGGCCACTACGGGTTAAAATGCCAAATCGGCCACTAATGGTCAGAATGCCAAAACGGCCACTAAGGACCAAAATGTGCAGTGGGAAAATTGCCAAATCGGCCACTAGTGGCTTAAATGTTACAACGGCTACTAGTGGCCAAAATGCCAAATCGGCCGCTAGTGGCCAATATGCCAAACTGGCCACTAGTGGCTAAATGCCAAAATCGGCCACTAGTGCATGGCTAAAATGCCAAATCGGCCGCTACTGACCAATATGCCAAAATGGCCACGAAGGCAAAAAAGCGAAAACGGCCACTTGTGGGCAAATTGCCTAATCGGCCACTGGTGGCCAAAATGTCAAATTGGCCACTAGTGGGCAAAATGCCAAAACGTCCACTAGTTACCAAAATGTTAAAAAGGCCAGTACTGGTCAAAATGCCAAATCGGGCACTAGTGGTCAGAATGCCAAAACGGCCACTAGTGGCCAAAGTACCAAAATGGCTACTAGTTGCCAAAATGTCAATACGGCCACTGTAGACCAAAATACCAATACGGCTAATACTGAAGCCAAAATGCCAAATCGGCCACTGGTGGTCAAAATGCCAAAACGGCCAGTAGGAGCCAAAATGCTAACACGGCTACTAGTGGCCAAAATGCGAAAACGACCAATAGTTGGCAAAATGCCAAAATAGCCATTACTGGGGAAAATGGCAAAACGGCCAGTACTGGCCAAAATGCTAAAATGGCCACTAGTGGCCAAAATGGGAAAACGGTCTCTACTGGTGAAAATGCCAAACGGCCTCTACTGGCCAAAATGCCAAATGGTTACTAGTGGTCAAAATGGCCAAACGGCCTTTACTGGACCTGACGTAACCAACATTTGAATCAATGCAGAGGATGGTATTTTGAGGTGGCATTTTTCGAAGCCACAACGGGCTGCAACAGGAAACGCCACTAGCTTATCTCCAGCGGCTTACATGACACGACTATCTGAGATAAGCTGATAGTGATACTCGAAAAAAACAACTTAATTATCTCGTTCATTTACCATCGTCTGTTTCGTTGGTGAAAAATTTAAAGAGAGGTACTTTTAAGTTTAAGTTTAAGCTTAAGTTTAATCCATTCGCCACAGGAATGGCAGGAGAAAGGAACAGAACTTTCGTTCCAGTTGACACCTAACCCCCTTTTACTCACCCATCCCACCCTGGGGAGGACATCCATCACACAGTAATCTCGTGTGTGGGAAATTAACGTCTCCTACCCCAACCCCGCAGGAGACGGGACCTCCATTTATCGTCCCTATCCGAGAAGACTAGAAAGTCTAACCATTTGCAGATATTATTACAAAGGCAGCACTTTCTTCTCAGTTAATTAAGGACCCTGAGTGTTGGTCCGGCCGGATTTGAACTCACGACCTCCCGCAAAACAGTCCGGCGCTCTACCAATTGAGCTAACCGGGAGGCGGTTTAGGGATAAAAGCCTTGAAATTTTAGGGATAAGGGATATCTGGTCTCAAAGTTAAAGGGATAAAGAATAACTGGTGTCCCCTACGTAACAGGGCCTCAAAATATCATATTAGGAATACTGACTTGATGCAAATTGAAATTCTAATAAGGGGTCAACCATAAAATGTTTGGTCGCTGCTTATGCGAATCAACTTTCAGGTGTTGAAAGTTAAGTTTTGTCCAAAGTTTAATAATGCAAATAGGTAACGTGTACAGATTTATGCAGGTGTGGTTTGGGTGCGAGTGCACTCCGGAGTGCTTATGCAAGGGTACTAACAGTAAGGTAAAAGTAAAGTCTGTTTACGAGCCTAGTG
The DNA here is from genome assembly GCF_964205215.1 of Stylophora pistillata. NCBI lineage: Eukaryota > Metazoa > Cnidaria > Anthozoa > Scleractinia > Pocilloporidae > Stylophora > Stylophora pistillata. Next base: position 28,191,133 of record NC_142528.1, read on the forward strand.
GCCCATTAGGCCGGTGCTTAACTCTGGTTTCTAGCATGAAGCGACTAGGAGTATTTCTACTCCCCCCTAGATGGGATGCCAGTCCATCGCAGGGTTACCCCCAGCATTAAATAGCCGCTACCCATTTAGACACCTGGGCGAAGAGAGGCACTGTGAGGGTAAAGTGTCTTGCCTAAGAACACAACACAATGTCCCGGCCGGGGCTCGAACCCGGACCACTCGATCCGGAGTCGAGCGCACTAACCACGAGGCCACCGCGCCTCCACACTAAGAGTAGAATATATGAACAAAGTTGAAATGGTAAATGGTACTAACAGTGCAACACCTCACTTCTCTTTAAAATTTTTATTTATTGATTTGACTATATCTTTTTGGAAAAAAAGATATGGTCAAATCAATAAATAAAATAAATATACTAGTATATCACACGACGTAGTCTTTAAACCTTGACTTCCATAAGCCGAAACAAGACAGAATTTCTCCTTACAAAATCAATACAATATCAAGACAGAATTTCTCCTTACAAAATCAAAACAAGATCAAGCAGATAAGTGATGAGAACATAGAAAGACATCCATTTTGGAATGATTCATTGATCCATTACCACATTCTCCTAATTAATATCATAAGAATTATATGGCAGGCAGTAAGAAGAATTATCAATGAGGTCTTGGGAGTAAAAGGGATAAAGGCTGTCTGTGCACCCTTTTGTGAGCGGCGCAGTGTGGTCCCTAAGTTCCTTTGAGGGGGGTTAGGGATTGTTTGCTCAGTGTTAGTTACTTCTCGATCTTGTCGATCCTCTCGATCTTCCTGATCTTGCTCCGAATGCGTCGATTCAATTTCAAGCGGGTCCATTCTTTCAGCTGTCATTCTAGGAGTGAAAAGGATGATTAATTACCTTCTCTGATTGGAGTTTGACAACATCTGCCGCTATTCACTCTCCCCAACTTACCCACACCTTTCTCTTCATCACCATTTAGATCCAGAGCCGAATTTTTGTTTAGTCTTATTGACACGGGCAGATAAATATCTGATTGGTATGCGGAAGGACACAATCACGCCAAAGCGAAACGAATAGAATAACCAATCGCTTATATCTTAAAAATAAAAAAGCATGGAGACCTATCACGCTTTACAAATGTACGTCATCAAAATAGCTTTTATCTCTGACATTGTATAAACGATGCTGCTTCAAATCCCCTGTCATACCACTTCAAACTCAGGATGAAAATTCTCTGAATCCCAAACAAGTAATTTTTTCTTGTTATTGGAAGATCAGTTTAATAGTTAGCTCAGCAAACATTCTTAAATACAGTTTTATAGTTGGGAAATTTTTCCATGGTTTCAAGAGCACGATGAATTTGTTAGAGGGCAAAACTCGCACAATCATCGTCCACCAACGATTAACTGTGTCGAGTTGGCAACAATGTAACACAGTGGAACTGTTCAAAATTGTGTAAACAGAGCGTTAAATACGGAAATAGACAGCTTAAAGGCTACAGTCTGAGTGGCGCCGTAAGATAAACCTGCCAATTTGGTGACTGAATAAAACAATCAACGTAGGATCAGAATGAAGAGTGGGCTTTTTCACTGCTCTGTGTTGCTGTTATTATCAAGATATTCTCAACTTGAACAAAACTACGGAGCTGAAAAAGGTTATTGTTCGATGGTCTGCATTTTAAATTTAGATCAAGCTCCTCCCAGTTTATAGTAAGTGTCAGTAGTAAATGTTTTTCCTTGTTGTCATTAGGGAGATTAACATTGAGAGATTCTGAAATATTACAACGCTATTATGAGGCACTGAGAATGTGAGCTTGTTAAAGGGACCCGCCACCATTCTTTGGAGTTCTGTGCTCCTTATATATTTACTTTAACGGGAAATTCACGGCTCCAAAATTTCTCTTCGTGATCATATGCACAGTCTGTCTGTGTGACAGCTTATGATACTTACCGCCTAGTTATGGGTTACCTATTTGTGGTTTAGTGGCCGTAATAAAGGATAGCGGCGAGCGGAACTTGTTGCGTGCAGACTACCCACTCGCTGCTCTCCTAGTTCCTGCACATTTGTCGCTTTTTTTTATTCGTACTAATTCATGGAACCTTTCGGCGGGCTAATTGTGGTTCAGTGGTTCTGTATACTCTGGATGAACGCAATTAGACCCGATCCTACGTAGATCTATATATATATTTTTTAATTTTGGTAGTCTGGACTTATAAAAAGATCCAGCATAACATGCAATCGTACGAACGCCAACCTATAAGTGTAGTGGTCTGATGCGTGATTCAGTGCAGATGCTTTACTGACAGAGTTCAGGAGAACGCTGGAAAAACAAATATTTAATTTGGCAGACATTTTAGTATCTTATCGTGGTCAAGTTGAAAGAATTTTAATAGCTGTTGAACTCAGATGATGACTTTTGAAATACACACCCTGTCTACAATGGCCGACTCGCTGTCAAATTATGTTTGTTAATTTAACATGTATCACAATTCCTAGACCCATTAGACGGCGTTTTATCAACATTCAAGGCAGGCCACTTCAGATTCAAAGTCAATTGCAACAGGATTGGAGCTAAAAAGCTAACAAGGCAGAACTGGCGAATAGTGGAATTACTTAGAGCTTCTTCGCAGTCGATTGCTTCGATTAACAGAATCGCGAAAACTTAAGGTAAGGTTGTAAAACACGCTATTTTAAATAATGGACTTTTCCCCGAGTGAAATGATAAAAAAAAAAAAAAAAAAAAGGGACAGGGAAGCAAACCGAACCTTCACGAAAAATAGCTGTAGATCATCTTACTGATGGCAGTAACGAGGAGTTTAAACAACTTGTGGTACACCACAAAGCACACATATTCGCCCTCTAAGCGCATAACAGAAAAACGGTATGCACTCCTCAGAATGTTAATTCTGAAGTTGGAATTGTTCCACACCAGACATTGTTTCAGCTGTCTCACTCTAGACATGCACATGTTTCCCAAGTATACTAGATGACTTCCTCTCCGGTCAAAATGTATAGTTATAAGAACAGACCTGGGTTGAAGTATTAAAATTTAATCACCGATGGGTCAGAGAATCGTATTATGCAGAACCTAAAGTATGGTGATTTAGAATCTGAGATATATCTATATCTTTTCCGTGCCGTGGTACTTTGTATCTTGGCGTCTGAGCTACCTTCCTCATGTTACTTGGCAGTTACACCCTTCGGTTTTGAAATCATGCAAAACCTCAGGCAGAATCACCTCAATACAAATCTGCGTTTGAAAATGCACAGGTCCACAATAATCCCTTCAAGTTCTTCCCTCTCATGAACATATTTTTCAGTAAGATCCAGATGGAGAAGCCATTCTGTTGATTCTCATTTCACGGCTCAGAAAAGTAGATAATCCACAAAGATGTATACTTTACGTCGTAAGAACCACATTTCGGCTAGATATCTCCCGCAAAGATGATTAATGAGGCCACTGATATTATAAGGGACTTGCTGTTTAACCCTGTGTGATTAGACGAGAGGTCGTTTAGCTTACTAATCGGTAGAGACTGCCGATAATGCATTTGAGAAACAACAACAACTAGCAAGTAAACCTGTAAAACTGAGAGATAAATTAAGTGAAAGAAAGCTGATTCTTTTTCTTTTCTAGGCAAATTGTTTGTAGAAATCCTTCTTAATAATAACAGGCGGAAGATTATTATTTTCCTAGCTATTTGCCCCTCGGTAATTTGGTAAGTTTTGTTTTCATATTATGAATAAAATCTCTTAGAGTAGAACACTTATGTAACCTCTTCGTTCCCAGGACCATGATTAAACGAAGTTATTTCCCACACACTTAACCGTATACCGTGGAGTTTGAAAAACTCTAATTCTTCATTTCGTGCTTTTCTGAAGTCACATTTCGTTTGTGTATTGTGCAAAGAATTTCGTTTAGGTATTGTTTCAATGGTTCAAAAGTGGTAATTTACGCCGCGACAAAATGGCCATCAGACTAAAACAATTGGCCTATCATGTCAACACTTTGCATGAACAATTATAACTTCATTTAAGCCTTTCGACACACCGGAAGTGACATGATTGGTCTATGGAAACGACGGAAACCAAAGATACACATAATTTTTGCTAATTAGTCCCAAGGGCGTACAAAAAATATGTAATCAAACCACGTTCTGCGATGTAACTTCCCAAATGATGCTGTTTGAGGCGTCTTCTGATGAGTGAAAGTACTGTCTATTGCGACTACGCTATAGTTCAAAGGATAATGGATTTTTAAGGATCTCTTAGGGCAATTCTTGCTGTGAAGGTATCAGACTTTGTTGAGTCTTCAGAGTAGGACCGTGCACATCTTAATTAGCTTTTCAAATTTACTTTTAGCGTGGTTAGAGTCTCTTCTTTTTAAAATGTGTTGCTCTTTATTAGCACACGTACGTTAAGCCCATTGTCTTAGCAACAAACGCAAAGCAAATTAATTAGCTTGCGAGCGGAAACCACGCTCTTTTATCAAGCTACAAAAGCCAAAGCTTTACTTGCCAAACTGAGAGCACGCATTAGTAGCTGATGTGCGGTCTCCTCTAAGCGATTTAAAGGCATGCGTGGTAACCTTTCATAAGAATAACATCCCCGTGTACATCTTTAAAGATTGACTCGTCTCTCCTTGATCCTCAAAACCCTTCAGTGGCTAACAGTGTTTTGACATTTGAATTTTGCATACTGAAACGCAAAATGGTATGCGTCGAAAAGTGTCCATTGTTGTTTTAAGGGAGCATGACAATAGAATGCCTGTCAGATTGAACAATATGATCTATTTATTGGCTGACATCCTGAGAAACCTCTAACCTTACCTTAACTACTCTCGCATAGCGAAGAGACAAGGATCTTGGTGAAACATCCATAAAACAGCATTAACTGGACAGTTTAATTGCGCCTCAACACATATTTTTGGATCATGCAGAAGGCGTAGATCCTTTATGTCGCTAAGACGAGAAAACACGGCTCCACCGCGAATGTTGTATGGAGCTTCGATGCGCCAGCCACGAAATTTCACGCCACCACAACAGCGACGGAGTAGCCACGGGCTAACACAAAGAAGAGGCAGCCTCGGACATCTCTATTCTTCCAATAAGAAGCCAGTCATAGGTCGAAGCAATAGTTTCAGCTGTGCTAATGACGATCTTAGTCCAACCAAGCTGGACTTTCAATCCCTCAAGAAACGGCCGAGTTTACTGGGTGGTAAGTTTAAGTCCGGGAATAAGGACCCCGAAGGTGTTGCCTGCAGCGAGAAACACTCCATAGTAATGCTGGGAACAGGAGGAGTTGGAAAAACAGGTAAATGGGCCATGCAAAGCGGTTACGTTACATAACACACAGCGTGTAATAAGTCTAATTCACAGCCATTGTAACTAAAATTAGAGAATTAATGCTAGGTAGCATACAGTTCTATTCCGCAAGACACATGGATCATTAAGCTCGTCTGCACGCAAGAACAGAATTTCAGTTGACGAAACATTTGAGATGGATCAAGACAGCTCTTCGATTAGATTAAAAGCAGATAAAAGAGTATCGTGACTTTGAAAGCTTTTGAAAATAAAACATGGAACAACTTCTTTCATGACCATCAAAGTAATGATCATTTCTTTTCACAATGTACTGAACAAAGAACCGGCGTGAAAGCGGGAATAATTGCATCCCTAATATCGCACAAATCATCAATTGTGGACTTATTTCCTAAATTTCTTAGGAAACCACTTGAGTCTTTCCTTTAGGAAAGCTGATATAGCTATTCCTCGCCCGCAACTTCTCTTATGGATAGGAACATACGTCACTCTAGATTTACTATCAGAGTTTATATTGTCGGCTTTACTCAAACCTTAATATCGCGTTTTGTTTGAATAGCGATTAGTGCGATTGACATATTTCTTTCCCTTTTGTCTTTCAGCTTTAGTAGTTCGCTTCGTGACTGGTCGATTTTTAAATGAATACGATCCTACATTAGGTGAGGAAGAAGTTTTTCCAAAACAGTTTGTCTGACGGCGTAAAAATATAAACTTTTGGCAGGTCGTTGATATCAACCGGAAAGATGGGATGAGTTTCTCGCGCGGTCTGATATAATTTCTGACAGATTTGTGTACAAAACAATTTTCAAGTGTTAATTTCTTTAGCAGGTTTTTTTCGCTTTCACTTGCTCGTGCGCAGCGCAAGGGTTAATCACAATCACGCCTTCTTCCTCGCACGCGGATCAAAAATCCAGAGCTTTGGATAAACAGATAGATTGAATTTTCTCAGAATTTTGGCTGATTGAAAGTACTTTATAACACGATTGAGACTAACCTGAACTTAAATAGCTTTTCTGGATTTACCCAGTAGTATTTCAACAAGAGTTGAATTCTGCGTGTGTATAAGAAAAGTTCCAATTTTCTCAACGAAATCACACTAAAAATAAAAAAAAAATTGGTTAATGACTAGAGGCCGTCGGTCTTTCCGTTTGTATCTTTCAAATAATTTCCGCTCATGGTCGGGGGTGTCGAGTTTCGTGTGTAAGGAAATGGCTTTAATCTATACAACACCGCCTTTTTGTTGTTGGTTCAATGGAAATACTTATTTCAAAGCCCACCATACCGCCATGTTACGAAACATAGACCTGCTAATGGTTCCACTGTATTTTTGGCTTTTAGAGATGGTTTATGAGAAATCCTTACCTGTTGGTGACAGCAATGTATCACTGGACATTCTGGACACCGCTAGCAATGTGAGTAGTTCAGTCGCTTCTCCTTTGATCGTTTACTGATTGTTTTAAAATGTTTTCTCTAAGTGCTAGCATGAAAAAAAAACAGTGTTTTTTACCGACACGGGGCTCAGTTTACAGATAATTTTGCCGATAGCTAAGGCCTTAAATTAGCTATCTTTTGGCTGAGATAGCGAACTGGGTAACGCCTTTTAAGACTTTTGTCCAACAGTCAATACCACATCACGTTGCTACGTGTTCAATTCTTCTTTACAAAGTCTTCTTATCAACCTTTTTCAAATAAACAGATGTTTACTTACATGATTTGATTTATCATTTTAATTGGTAACAGACTAACATTTCCTGATTTGCTAAAGCTAAAATGAATTTTACGCCACATGTGAGTTTAAGTAACCGTTGGGCCTTTCTGGAATTTTCCAAGGCTAAACAACTGTCATAAAAAAAGACATTGTTAGGCAGCTAAAACTTTAGGACAGTATGACCAAAATGTCGACAAAATGCAAGAATTTTAAAAGCATCAAGCAGAAGTTATTAAAATCGAAGCTTCTCATTTACTGTAATGCAGCTACACCGTTGCTTTCCGTTGGCCCCCATATGACCACTCTCAACCGTTTGTCAAATGAGATTGATATCGTAAGTAACTTCGAACGCATGGAACATAGATCTATTCCAGGAGATCTCTGAAGAGAGAGATGTTGTGGAAGTTACTGTTACATAAATGTTGTTTGTTGAAGATACTGAAAACAGTAATAAGCCGATAAGCTACATTCTACTGACTTTTTTTGGTGACGAAATAGGCGGAGATAAGTAAAGCTAATTGAAATTTTGAGGAATGGATTGATCACCATGATCAATTTTGGCTTATCTAACCAGAAATTAGGGTCTACAGACGTATAGGCTTTTAAGATGAAACCTTCAGTTATACGATTGTCTGTACTCAACGGAAGCTCCAAGTCATACCAAAATCCCATTCAGTTACTATAAACTTACAGCGTTAATATTGAGTAGATAAGCCTCTCTTGGTGGCTGTTATATTGAAGAATGATGCCCCCAGGTCGTTTTGCTAAGGGGCAAAGCTCCAGCGTAATGGTGAGGTCTGAAAGTCCTTCAGCTGAAGGCATTATCCTACGATACATCAACAATGAACCAAGGGGGGCATTTGTCTAATTACCCTGCATTAAATTTGCACATAGTTTTAATACATCCTAGGGGGCTTACCTAGATTAATGGAAATATTGTTTTTAAAAATGCCTCTGGTTTTCTAATAACCCAAAAGATGATGAGATCTCCTTTTGTAAGGAATTGTTTTTGATTGATGTTGGGTGCCTGTGGAGCCAACCCTGTTGCGGGTTTGTCTAAGGGATAAAAGCTTGTTTCGGGTAGCCCTCCCTCCTCCCAAACCCCGTTTAACTGAGATGATTGTCCTTTGTCTAAAAGATTCGAGTCCAAATATAAAGTAAACGTGCTTCTTTATGAAGAAGAAGTTGCTGTAAGTGCCCAAAGAATCGGCCCTCTAGATTCGCTGACGGCGGTTCAGCTGTTGTTATTCTATTGCATTCCCTGGCGAGAACCTTATGCAACTCCTGGGCGACCTCTGCCTATAAAAATTTCCTTTTAAGTAAAGGCTTTTCCTCGACAACTCACCCGTCACCAAATAGTTTAATTAATCTCAACATCACATTACCTCTTATCGCCACGTCCATCTAACGGCTAGTCATAACAGAAAATTATTTGATATTTGATAGGACGATAAATGACCTGAAAATTTGTCTGGTCGTTTAAAAATTCATGTAGTCTTCGTTTTTTCTTTCTTTTTGACTCAGGCTCAAGCTTCTTATATTAGAAATGGAGAAGGATTCATAGTGGTATACTCGATAACTGATCACTACAGTTTTGAAGTGGCAAGACAGCTTGTCAAACTCATCAAAGAGGTCAGAAAGCCTGACGGGGAGTGCCAGGTCCCTGTTATACTGGTCGGTAACAAGAAAGACCTCCGCCGAGGAAGAAGTGTTAGCAAAGAGGAAGCCAGAGAGACTGCAAGCGAGTTCTCCTGCTCGCATTACGAGACTTCGGCTCTAACCAATAAGAATGTTCAAATCGTGTTTTTCAATATGGTGTTCCAGGTCAGATTTACGAAAAAATCGCGGCAAAAGAGCCAAGGATCATCGGGTAATAATGGATTTCTGAGCTCAGTGCGTCAATTGTTTAACCACAGGAGAGGTAGTGTGCAGGGATGGTGATGGAATCCAAGATTTTTATATTGGTTAGGAGAAGAGTGACTCAGGCAAGACTAATTATACTTAATTGGAATTTCTTTGAGACCGTAGTTTCCGCTAGGTAATAAACTTATAACGGATCCATCGTAAAGTCTAAAATAGGTAGAACTGTTGGTGACTTTTCAGACTGAAGTGCACAGGCGACAAAACTGTGTAGATGTTAGAACCAAGGACGCTTTGCTCATACAAGCATTTAAGCTTTTGCTCACTTGAAAAACGTGTTTCTTTCAAAACGGGAGGAAAAAAAATCAATCGGTTACAAAACATGGGATGCTGTGACATTCCAAAGAACGGCTGTGAAAGAGGCTACAAGTTATATTGATAGATAGGAAAACATGACAGAACGTAAGTTAATAAAAAGAGCGCGAATTCTTTTCATATGTCTGTTGATGAAGCGATTTTTTCCTTGCGGGTAACTTTAAGAACAGTGTCGTTATAGCTTTTTCATCAATAAAAATAAAAGAATTTTTTATTCCGGGAATGAAAAATCACATTAAACTTATCCCGTACTTCATTCAGTTGATTTAATTTGTCAACTGCATTAACAAAATTTAATTTGTCTAATGCATTAACAAAATACATTTATTACCAGCTGGCTTGTTTCATTTGATTTCGGTTTAATTTCAAGGTTATCTAAAAAGAAATAGAGAAAAGAAGTATGTACTCAGTATAGCGTATCGGATTCAGAGACGATTACTAACGGCCAGGATTTTCTTAAGAGGCTTCCTAATGCGAAGAATAGTGAATGGTTTGATCAAGTTGTCCGACTGATTTAGCACGAGGTTTTGCCAAGTGTATTTCCTCTGCTGCTTTCACTATTTTAGCTCTACAGTCTCAGCGTAGAAACGTAGGCTCACTTTAAAAGAAGTGTTCAACAACTACAGCTGCTTGGTACGCGATCTCCCTCCCCTCTCAAAAATCAATAAAAAGATGGACGAAAATTATCTTTCCCGGGAGGGAAGGTACTTACCTGACGGGGAGACGTAGTTCTTCTAACTTCCTCGCAGACTGATACGAGCAATACTGTTCCCCAACCCTCTCCCCAACCTGAGTCGGATCATTCTCCTCCCCTCCATGTTACTGTCATTCGTGACCTTCGCACTCAGGCTCTCTCAGAGGAAGCAAGGAACGCCTTGAACTTTTCTTAATGTGGTACCCAGACCGCGCGAGGCCGCGCTCTGCACCAGTATTGTGAGTATCAGTCGGAGAGGGAGTGAAGAAGAATTCAACATCGCATAGGAGTTAGGGAAGTGTGACGGGGTGTAGATATACACTATTACAACAAGTAGGGAAAAAACTTGGAGAAAATCTAAGACACTTATTGCAGTTACGCTCTTAATAGCCGATGAGATAAACGTTATCGATGTATGTATTTATTCATGATTTTCATCTATAAACATTTTGACGCTCTCTTATCAGCAAATCAGGATTAGTGTCACCAATCAATACCTATTTAGTACAAAAGATTTTTGTTTGATTATATTCCATCGCTTTTCTGTCTCCGCTATTATTCTGAGTAAACAGCGAACAAGGTACCTGTCTGAATAAAGAACCTGAGACGATTTTTTTAGATGGGAAAATTAAGGTAAGAAATGTCTTGGCTTAAAATATCTCAATGCCTCGCCTATGTTTCTTTTTTTGTTGTAGTTTCTGTTTTTTTCCCTTCAGTTAGTACTACTTGCCATATGTTCTGAATACTAGTTATAGAACTATTAAGGAATATATCACGTTGTGACAATAACCATAGACAGCCGGCGTCACCTGTCTTTACGTAACAATGAATTGATGTTGTCTTCCGTTTCCGCTGCTTTACTTAAATCCTTCCTCTACAGTTGTGGGATAGTGATACAAATCAAAACGAGGAGGTCTCTTCTCTTCTGATCTTGGTTTAAAAAGAAGTGTAAATGGTTGTTTATGTGTGCGAATCTGTCATTTGGGTGGTAGTTGGAAACAATCATCAGTGGAAGCCTTACAAATTGTAGACAATAACATTGATAATGCGTGAAACTGAAATATAAAAAAAAGACACAACACAGTTGTCAAATCTCCAAACTTGTAAAGAACATAGAATAACAATGTTTAGGCTATCTTCACTCATCAAACTCGTGCGCAAAGCGGAACAATCTTTTAGGACAGGATAACAACTGTAATCAGGGCTTTGTGTTACCATTTTTCTTTCCTATAAAAAGAAATTGGTATTCTGAAAGTTAAGCGTCGCCGTCCGCTATTGATGTCTTTACGCTGTTGTAGTCGTGATCGGATGAACGAATTCGATAATTGATAACTGACAAATACTGACTCCCACAAGTTATTTTTGTTGAGAATAATTAAATCATGCAATTTCCATTACATCCAAAGTAACTCAAGCCTCTCCCTTGAAAACTATATTTTAAAAACCTCCTCCACAACGAAAGTCTTTCAAAGCTCTCACGAAAAAAATGATGATTCGGAGAGGATTTTATGTGTTTGGATTGATTCCAGCCTCTTGAATACAGCTAATTGATTTTAAATCTTTTCTTAAATTCCCCGGCAGAGTGGCGCTTTTACCCAATAAATCTCCACCTAACTTCTTTAGTGAGAAAGGAAGGGCGTGTTTCTAATTGAACTAAGACGAAAATTGAACAAAATACAAAGACAGCGAGACAAATAAGAACTCTGTCACAAGAAAAACACAACACGAAATGAAACTCAAAGAATAAACAAAGAAAAACACTTAGCTGTTAATGAACGTCGCCAAATTTATTTGAGTTTGTTGGTTGTGTATCGTGTATCGCGTTGAGAGAGAATTAAAAGTAGCAATATACAAATCGCTCATCTCTAGCACATGGTGACTAATCAAGACACGCGGTCCTAAGGAAGGAAAAGTGCTTTATTTGACGTCAGACTGGCGAACGGGAAAATTTCTTTAAACAAAGAAAAACAAAAGATTCAATGGAATTAACAAACGGATAAAAGCATTTAAAAGTTCACACCCACTAAGTGACGAGCTATACTGCTAGCAAGTTTTTTTAATAATTTTTTTTTCTACATTTCCTTTTGTATTCTGCTAGCTTAGTAATTGAGTTATTGTATGAGACAGCCCAAGGCAAAATATTCCAATAATGAACGTAGTTTTTTTTTTGTATAACAAAACTGAAATTAAATTCATGTTCAGTTCACTAACTTTAAAGATGTGATAGAAAACCAGTACAGCTTTAAGAGCATCAGTGTGGTTAAATAAGGTACTTGCTCAGAATGAATACCTACGCCACTCGTGTTTATTTGTTTGCCTTTTTGTTTTTTATCTTTTCTTCAGTGATCTTTGTCATTTGTTATCTTTTTAGTAAAGATTAACTGACACGCGATTCGACTGACATCTTTCGTGACATTTATTCATGAATTCAGCTGAGGGAATCGTTGGGAGCAAATGGAACAGCACTCAGGATAAAGTCCAGAAAAAGATAATTTTTCCTATTTATATGTATGTATGTCCTATCAAAAAGAAGGAAAGCTCACAATACATCGCCAACAATATCCATTTACCGAGAAAAATGTTTGATGACCCACGGTTAATTGCAGCAAAAATTGTCATTTGGCTAAATTCACGCAAGAACGCTTACATGTTCTTAGGGAAGAGCTCTATTTTGATATTTCTTCAAACTACACGAATAACATGAAACATAAAAACATCAGCACTAGGTTAATCTCAGTGCTCATAAGTTTAAATCTCATTAAGCCTCTGTTTATCACGTTGGAGAGTTATTAAAATGTCTTCTTTTTAAAGAGGAAAAAAAACCACCAACCGATAGCTTATTTAGCTGAAAACTTTCGTGATCATTTCTAATTATTACTCTGCTCATTCGAGAATCACTATGCTGTTTTTGTGCTTTTTACTATAAAAACACATTCAAGTGTACAGTGTTTATCACGAAAGCCGCGAGAGAGTGCAATTCATTGAATATTTTTGTGATAAGAATGATTTCTCTCTTTTTATTGAAATCATCTATCATACGTAGGATAAATTGTAAAGTGCTTGTAACACTACTTAACATTACAGTCAAGTGATTAACTTCTATTTCATTTATAATCTATTGTATCACAGTTGAAAAAGCGTTCCCTCAGCTGGACTGAAATCGTTTATATTTATCAATAAAAGCTTCAAACCACCTGCCAAACTGTTTACCAGGACTGTACTTTCACTGTCTTGTTTCTGTACGGTAGCCACTTCTCACACATGGCTAACGTCGCACTTTGAATAAATGAGTCATCGTTGTTCCTCAGTAAGTGGAAGGTGACTTCGTCTGTCTGGCAACAGGAGAAATCTGCAAGTCAAAACAATCTCGTTTAATTGCACTTTAGGCATACTTATATACAGCTTCCGTCTTTCTTTCGCGCAATACAACGAATTTAGCCGTACTGGCTTGCAGCTAACCTGCATAGAACTACGCACCTGGCGGGAAATGCCCAAGAGTCTATTCATAACGAGCGTTTATTTCGAGAACGAACTATACAAAAAGGCGAGCCCAGTGGAACATGCTTTGCGTTACCAAAACAGAAAGTACTACTTGGCCTTATGAATGTGAGTTGTTTACAACTTGAGTGTCAGTTCAGTTCAGAGGGCCGATTTATTATCAAGATTGGAAGATTGTGAGGGAAAAAACTTGAAATAGTGTGAACAAGATGCTATCCGGCTATTGAGCTGTTGCACTCTTGAATCATTTCATCTCTCACAAACCTAGTATTAAGAGCAAAAAAGGCGTTCGGCGACGAGACAGGGAAATACAGTGACAAAAACACGTGTGTGTTTGGTACCGGTCTTTACTCAAGTCTCTATTTTTTTGCGCTATTATCAAGGTTAGAAAAAATAAACACACACCCAAGGGATTCCTTGTTTAAGTCTCGAATGAACTTCGCCAGCATCAGTTCAACTTTAAAGTAAAACATACATTGTTTGGTGAACAATTATACTGTGCTCTTTTGTCTGATCAAAATACAACGTGGTCTCATCATTTTTGTTGTGTCTCCTTTCTGCAGGCAAAAATAAACTTCAGAAGAGCAGGTTTCCAATTTTTATTATTTATTTTATTTAATTTTTTGCAGACGACACGTTGAGTAAAGCACATTTCAGTGTTATGTGTAACAGGTACTTTTGTGCTTTATTCATCATCCGTGTATGGTAAGATCCTAAAGCACGTTTTCTTTTGTTGCTCTTTCAGACAACGCACGGCAATGACCGTCTTGACTTATTTTTCTACTTATGTCTCATGCTCCTTTTATGTGAAAACGTGAGAAAATGACTTCTTTCAATGTGCTGCAGAGTAGTTAGCAAACCGTGGGTGACAACTTTACTCTCTAGAAGCTGTCTTTCTCTAGAACCATAATGGAACTAGATCTAATCAGTTAATGCCCCGACTGTTTGAGTTGACTGTGGGTTAAATGACATGATAGAGTTCGATCTGATTTATTCATGGTGTACCGATTTAATATGAAGGTAGTCATATACCAAACCAAACCCACTAAACATCCCCTTTCTTCGCTAAAAAGGGGAGGGAGGAAACAATTTCTTTATCGCGTTTTTAGAACAAACTCAAAAAGTGCATTCCGTATTCCATTGTCTTTTAAACGCAGCAACAATAGAAAGTGAACTATAACTCACAAATTTACAGTTCAGGGAAAACTCGAAAACAGACCACAAGAAAAGTATCTTGACACCTTACGTTACTATGCTAACGTTTGGTACAGAATAAAGAAAGAGGTCATTGTCATTATTGGTTTTAGCTATCATCAGATCCTATTGAGGTTCATTTGGAAATTAAATACCACGAAATCCTAGTTGTAGCAAAAGAGACCAAAAAAAAAAAAAAAAACCACAAAAGTATGGAGGCAGTTAAAATAGGTTCTTACTCGTCTTAGTTTCTTCTCTAACATCTTAATTGTGAATAGCAAGTTCAGGTATGTGAAAAAAGAAAGCTTGTTATAACACAGACTGAAAATGTTAAGTAGACTACAATTTGACAATTAGCTATCCAATGAAAGTAACTAATAGCTTACAACGTTTCATGTCTCTAAATATCGTGTCTTTTTATCACAAGAAATTATTCTTGAAAGACAACTAGTGTTAATTCTCCTGATCGGTGCTGAGGCAACAGCAAGATTTTAGTGAAAGTCGACACCTTTTCCAAAGCACGTTGTGCCCGTAGATTGCTTAAAGAGCTTCTAAATCACTCTGTACGATCATGTTAAAAAAAAAATTCCTCTTTGCATTTCCGGTTTCACGTGTAATCCGTTGGGTTGAGGCGAGACCATACAGACGTTATTGTATATAACGTAGGACGTTATATACAATAACCTTATCATTTCTCTTTAAGCTTATGGTATAAGTTCTTGCCAAGGACATTGGTTAAGAGAATAAAGATATTCGTCAATTAGGATTTATTTTAAAAATACCTGGCATATAATTTTTAGCGATTTTTTTAAATGGATGCCGATCTCCTAATGATTATTAAGATTAGAATTTATGGATTGGAAGTGCTCGGAAAAGTTTATTATCTAAAGCGCCTATATTTCCCTATGTATCTTTAAGCAAAATTTAGTTTTCCTATCCTGTTATGGCACACATTGCGTCCTTCACACTAATTTTTTTATTTCAACCATTGGATGTCAAGCAAATGAAATTCTGGAAGGCTGTTTGAGGCCTTAATTCATGATTTTGAAGTACGTCATATCGCGCAGAAAGGTGTTAATATAATCGCAGAGAATAGCTTTTCACTACGCATGCGCTTGCAAGTGAAACATGCGTGTTTCTCGTTTGTTTAAAATAAAGATGGAGGACATTATTCACATGTTCACTAGCTATGTTTGGAAGACGACATTTGATTTAAAATCGATATTTCTTGGTTTCAAGTCTCGGTTTGTCCTGGTTTAGTAATCGCACTTCTTTAAGTAAAGGATCACCACGCTCAGTCTTTATGCGTGCGCGTTTATTGAAAATGATCCCTAATACGGATTTTGTTTCTCACATTTTAAAACCAATTTAATAATCCTATGACTTGTTTGCACAGCTTTGCTCGATGAAAAGCGTAAAACACATAGCTGACACAAGAAGACGCACAACACATTTGAAGTTTTTCTTCATTGTCGTATGGCGAACGTTCCGTGATCACAGCGAAATTACCTGTTGGCGAACATGAGAATGAATTCTCTGAAATGGGGGGATTATGGTAGATCCTTTGAAAATTAAAACCCTAAATGTTTTTATAGCTTCTCACAATGGCGAATTTACCCTCAAAAACAGTGGGATATGCAAAAATTGCACCATTACTGTTTTTAATATTTTGATTATGATCTATGTACTTCAGAAATCAATAGAGCTTGGGTAAGGTACGAGTATCAGTTCAGACAAAATGAAGACAAAGAAAATTTGGAACAAGAAAATATCACAGAATATTGCGTGCACGTGGGTGTACTTGGCGCACAGGACCATTTTGTTCAACAGGAAAAAAAAAATCCTATTTACTGAGAATTCAAACTCAATTCCATCAAGGAAAAATTTAAAGAAAAATCAAACAATCAATCATCAAATCAATTATTCCGTGTAAGTTTCAGCTTATCAAGCTTGGCAATCTAGCAGACTAAACAGAAACCTTCCTGACATTTTATTTCTTTCCATTCGATTCTACGAAAAATCATCTTATCTGCACACTTCTCAATTTTTTTTTCTCAGCTGTCATGCTAGAAAAGAACCGAATACGATAACCTCTTAGGAACACGAAACATATTTATGTAAACGTCTGAATAAGAGTTAAACAAAAGACTGTTCTCGCTAATCATGTAACATGAATTTTTATATATCAATTGCATATCTTCCCTTCTTCTCTCGGAAATATCAGAAGTTGCTAAAATTTATCGCTAGTGCCACCTTTCATTCGCAAATGATTATTCACTGAAAAATCATCACAACAATTATTTTGGCTAGTACAGTGCTCCGGAGGCAAGTTTAAAAGGGAAGAATAACCTTCTTCGCAGGCCAAATAACCCAGTCGTGTTGTTACGATTGGAGTTTCAAGAAATAAACCAACCACCTTTTGAAGTTTTTTTCACAAAGATTTATTCATCTTCTCCACCTACTATAACACAGAGTGGATGTGGAAGCTTAATTTCAATGGTGAATTAATTACCTCTCGAGCTTATGTTAGTCCAAATTATTGTCACTATCCTTCTCTTCAGCAAAACTGCACACCCTTCAAAATATTGCAAAAGGCACAGTTATCAGTTTCATGAAAATATATTCTATCAAAAACTATTTAAATAAGCGAAATTTACAGGTAAACCTGCGATGCAAAGTTATTGTCTTAAGAAACCTTTCTTCACAATGATTCTTGTCCGCGAAGTAGACTTTGATATTATAGCCACAATTCTTTCCTTAACTGTCACTATTTTATGTGAAATTAGATCTGTGACGAGCGAAGGTTAGTATTGCGCTAGGGTACCCGGACTAAGAAAAGCCATGGCAAATGGCGGTAAACCTGATGGGTCGTGATCAAACGAAAAATTAAAATATGCCTGATCTGAACAAGATGTAGGAGTCAGGACGTACTGTGTGGGTGAGATAGGTGCCAGGTAAAGGCTTTCGCCTTGAGATGGCTCTAGCGGGCTTCTCTCCGCTAAATAAAGTTCGGGTACATACAAATCTTTAATGTCAATACTGCGAGTAAGTTCTTCTCCAGTCATGAAATCATCGCAGTTGGTTTCTTCGGATGAAACTGAGGGTGCAGATCCACTCTGCGACAATTCTTCAATGGGGATTTCCCTCGTTAAACATTCGTTCCAACCTTCGAAGTAACTTTCGAAAACTGGGTTGTAAGGGTCTTCCGATTCTCCGGCCCTTGCTTGCATTGGATACATCGGGTACATGTACGTCTCCGGTCCATCTGGAATGACAGGCTCCTGCCAGAATGAAGGAGGAAGGTTCCTTTCCCGAAGTGAAGATTTCTCGTAGTTGAGAGCCTCTACACTCCTTTCAGATCTTTTAGAACTCCCCTCTTGCCTTGAAGAATTCCTCGACATACCATGTTTGCCACCGTGTAAGCTGTGAGATTTATGTTTTATAACGTCTTTGGGTTTCTTTGTGGTTATGTCGTTCTTCCGCTTTGAATAGTTCCGTAGCTGTTTTTGAAGATACCTGCGGTGGTTAATGTTCCTTTTAAAGTTAGCCGGTTTTTCTAAGGCAGTCTTTACGTTACCGGATGCCAAGTTCATAAAGTTTAAAAGAGAACTTCCAGCTGTGACTTGATCTTCCTTTCGGTTGACAGCACGGCCATCATTCGGCAAGTTAACCAGGTGTGGATCATTAAACTTCGATTTTGCGGCCATACTCGGATCCAACATTTATGAATTAGACAAAATAAATGAAAATGGTAAAGATGTATGGAAAATCGCCTTAGGCAGAGGAAAACTGTGCCAAATGTTCACTTTGATAATTTCGCAATGCGTTCACCGCGCACTAGTCCACTGACCACAAAGACGTGCGGCTATATTCAATTCTGCGCCAAAGTCACACGCTATTTATGCCGTTTGAAGGGACTGTTTACTGATGCTGTATCGGTGTGTTAGACGTTTGTAAATTAAAGCTACATTAATTGTTCTGCAGGTGCACTCATTAAATATGCAAAGAACAGGGACTTTTACTTCGAGCATTGTCGCGACCAATTGGCTCCATTCCTTGTGTGAAAATTGCGTCACCTTCGCTGAATTATCTATTATTGTCATGTAAATCAACGAAGTATTTACGTCCTTTCACATTGTTTACACACCCTTGATTAAAATTTCAGTGGAAAAGGGGAAAAACTTTAGGCTAAAATTTCGTGTTTTTTTTTTTCCAGCGGAAGACGAAAAGAATAGCGGATTAAAAGAGAATTATCTAGATATCTTACGGTACTGGCACGAAGGTAAAACCAAACTCTTAGAAAAATATCCTCAAAAAACAATTTGCACTGCGTGTTACAACACAGTGCGCGGGCTTTGTAACTATGGCCCATAGAGCTGATAATTAAAAAGCAACTAAAGAGTTCTAAAAGTGAGCAGTAAAGTCATGTTCTATTCAGAGGCGTTTCAAAAGACTATCTGCATCAGATCGCAGCTTTGAATTTGGCTTCTCCACATAGCACAATTTACGAGTTGAATATATATACCCTTTTTTTCGATTAGCCCCTTCGCAAATAGCACAGCGTACAACAAACATGTCGGTACACATATATTATATTATATTAGCATTCAGAGCAATAGTCCTTGACAGTGTCAGTTATCACGCAAACCCACTATTGTACAGAGTGAGTACGCGCGGAGGCGAGTTGTGACAATTCTTTCTTCCTTCGTGTTTCATGGGGGTCATGTCACGGACGGTAACCGAGTAAGAACTCTCAGCGTAAAAATGTACCCTATGGTAGTTTTTGTTTGGTTGAAAAGTAAATTGAAATGCTTTTGTTCGAGCCTTTGTGAACGCATGTGTTTATTTCGTAAGTCACTCGCAATAGGTGAGTCATAATCTCACCTTTTCTTGTGTTCGCTTTCAAGAATCATCGTTCCGCGTAAGAAATATTTGGAATCTTTACTATCCCTGTGCATTTCAAAGAAACCTTAATCCTTTCCTTCTTGTTGGTACACAGGTGAAAACTTGATTTAGTTCAGTAAGTAAAAAAAAAAAAAAATACGGTTTGTGCGCATTGACTCCAAGATAGCTTGTTTGCGCTAATTCTCCTTTTAGCCTCTGCCTTTGTGAATCTAAATGGAAGCTTTTGTTAATTTGAACTGAATCGCGATTAAGAACAAACACAAACACTGAGAGGGCCGATCTTCTCTTCGGTGCGAATCTCTCCTTCACCGTGCGAACCAAGGTGTTACATGTTGAAGAAAACATAGTCCTTCCTAACTGATGTTAAAAAATGTCCACCTCTGAAATCCAGATCGTAAAAGAATAACTTGAGAGCGGTTCTCTGCTATGTGTTAAAATTGTTTCAGAGAAAAGTTCTCTCGAACGATTCGCTATTTTATTTGATTTGGCTTGAGGAGATATTAAAGCTCTGAACGTATATTTCAAGGCAAAGGGGAATATTGTCATTGCTTCACTTATTAACAAGACTCTCTCAGTCGAACATTCATTAAGCGCGGTTTTGCTGAACCCCACTATGGATTACTTAATGAGTTTTAAATTAAAACGTTAATCGGTTTTTAAATCACAAGTCATTTTCGAAGTGATTCGAAATCAGGCGACACTGAGCAGTACGCGAAAACTGATGAACTTTGAGAGGACGATTGATTTAGGAAACTATAATTTACGAAATGGAAACTCAGTCAGAGACAGAAATAATTATTCAAATAAGGTTAAAGTTTTAAGCGATTCCTGGTCTTTCCTGGGAAAAATGTGTTTCACACCAAACTATCAATTTATCATGGTGTACTTTGCCTTAATCAGTATTGCTCAATTTAGTCGGTAGAGAAAGAAACCGCTAATGTTTTGTATCCACAAGGTTGTTCATCATTCACGAAAGATTCAAGTAAATTCTTGCGAAGAACCTATTACTGTTGTTACAGCAACCAAAAGGTAAATAAGAGGGAATTGTGCCGAGATGTTAAGAGAACAATTAAAATTTTTATCATTGTCCTCGGCTTCTTCCCACACTCAGATATTTCAACATTCTACCATCAAACTACAATTTGCAGGCGTTACGTGAATTTCGTCTTTATTCGAATAAAAATGAAAATGTAAAGTATTTCTACATGAGTGCAACAAAAAACTGTATCCGCCTATAAAGGAAAAAGAGATAAAAATTTGAAAAATCCGCTTTCTTTCAGCCCTCGATTATTCCTCTCCTCTTCATTCGCTGCAGTTCCAAGAACAGAATAAAATTCTAGTTATAAAAAGAGATTTTACTGAAAAAGACACTGATATATTATTCTTTTATTTGGGTCAAAATTTGCACAGGGTGCAAAGGCCTCAAACCGTAGACAAATTTTTTTAATGTGCAATTGTAAATGAAATGAATATTGATCTTCGTTTTCGGGCTGCATAAAAGCTTACTTGGTTACAGTAAGGAAATGAAAAAACTCAACAAATATTTTCATTCAAGCGCGAAACGAAATGAGCATGCAACAAAATAGTTCGTTCAGGGGACACCGCTAAAATGAACAAAATCGTCAAAAAACCTAATCCATTTACGATTACGAACTGTAATTTACAAGTGCGTTTGTTGAGTTGGTTCTGCCATTGGCGAATTGTAAACGAAAGAAAGGACTACTTAAAGATATTACACAACACCAGGGTAAGGATCCGCTCTTTCATTCGTCGATTCTTTACCATTCAATCGTTTATAGATGGGATAACTCTTTTTCCTGGAAATATTTTGTTAGCTTTGGCCGAATTGAAAAGACGTTTGCAGTGATTCAAGCTCAAGGGAGTGTTAAACAATTAGCACTGTCTGAGGGGTTTTTCTCACGTCCTTTGCCGGGTCTTGGCATCTTTTGGAGCAGCATACAGAATAAAGTAAATAAAACGTTCGCTTTTGTGATGCTAAGGTCTTTCCCAAACAATGGACCCTTTCAAAATTTAGCCATTTTTGTTTCACCAAGTTGCCATTGTAGTGTTGCTTCATAAAGCAATATATTTTTTTATTATAAGTCTAAGATGCCATTGGGCAGTCAGATAATTGGAAGTGATACTAGCTCAGCTCTGGGAGGCCACGGAAGATCTCCTCTCAGTATGTGGTCATTTAGACGTAAATGAAAAGAAAAGCTTTTCTTCGACAAGATCTAAACACGTTGTATTGATTAACCATTTTTACTTGTGAAAATTACGAGTGCTGTAATACAATTTGAGCATTCGAGACACATGGTGGGAAAAGTCTTTAACTGGTTTCCCATTATCTGAACAAATTATCGACACCACCAGGCTAGAATTGCCTTCTAAATGAAAAAGGGGAAAAAACGATTTGTTATCATTGTCTCTCGAATGTACATTTAGAGCGAGATTAAAAAAATAATAAACAAATAACATACACACGTTCAGCACAGTTAAGTTGGGGTTTTCTCCGGATGTGCGCTCGGCAAAAAAGGGAAAAAAGAAACAACAGGACCTTTTAATACTTGGACAACAGTTCAATATAGATTCACAGAATACGCTGAGAAGAACCCATACGGTTCTTTTTATTGAAGGCGAATATATGAAAGTCAATATTCCAGCGACTGGAGTTTTGTTGCCTAGGCGAAATGTTAACCGATCGCGGAAGAATCTTTGACGTGGTAGGATTTTCTGTGGGTGTCAAGTCTAATAGAAGAGAAAAAAGATTAAGATATATGTTGGTTAAAAACGGTTTTGGCGCAAAATTTCTTTCGTTAAGAGAGAAAAAGAAAGGGTTCATCAGAAACAATGACTGTCCTCTTTGGGTTGGTTTTACACAGAGAAAGATTAGGTAGAAAACTTGAGGTAATATGACCTTGGACAATAAAAACGTTCTAAGAGAACACACGCTGTATAAAATTACAGGACCAGTATTCATTCCATAGTTAGCCACTTCAAAAACCTTTCGTACATGACTGGTGGATTTCATTGCTCAGACATATATTTTTTATCCAAGCGATGAGTAAACCGCGTAATAACTGGAGCGAGATGTAATCAAATGTACTCCAGAAAGATCACTTTCCCTGAAACAGATGCTGTGATAAATTGAATTTTTTTTCCCACGATTGCGAAAAGCAGTCGAAAGAACGAATTGGAAAATTGAGGGAAAAAAAAAACTACAGTATTGAGATAATCCTCTTTTTCGGCGGGTATGAAGAAATTTTCCCACTTGACTTAGCTTATGAGAAAATACAAATTCTTTCAAATCGATCCTTTACTCAAATTTTAAACACGATTGTAAAAAGGTTTATTGCATTGAATCTTGTCTCAATATGAAACTGATAAGGTTGAAGATGAGTTGAACTGGTGTAAAAATCACGATCAAATGGAAAAAAGAAGCGACCACAGGAGGTACCACGCAACAAAACCAGCTGAGAACACGCGAAACTCTCCTTTGCAACTTTTGCTCACACCAATGCATGCCATAGATTAGATTTTATAAACCATACCTTTTTTTATTTCAACATACACACCAGGATTGTCAACAATACTTTGATAGAACACTTCTGGAAATGGGCTTTAAGTGAATTACAGACCGATAGGTTTGTCTTAGCTGTCTATGTTTTGCCGTCACGATTAAAAAACCAAGATGAGTAAAAATAATAATGTTGCTTCCATTCTGTGACACTCGTGTTCGATTTACGTCAAGAGATCAAGCAGGTTAGCTTCAAGCCTTCTGAACAACAAAATTGCGTCAGTTGGAGCACAGACCGCCCTCGCCGTAAAAAAAATGAGATAAGCGCAGAAAGATGTTTTGTTATAATAATCAATCTTGAGGCGTACCATTATGCTTCAAATCTATAAAGTCCTGCTTCGAAACACAATTATCTACCCTCCCATTTAATTTGATTTATCCAGGGTTCACTACAACAATCAGAATCTTTTTTTCCACCAAATTCCTCGAATATCACTCTAACTTTTACTCGCTTTCATGTTCATTCGTTTTTCTCAAATCGATCTCAGAAAACTGCAGAAAACGTTTTAATTTACGAATTCCCTCTGTTGCCAAGCTGTTGCCACGAGGCTATGGTTCCCAGTTCAAAATAATGGAATTACTCGTTAGAGATCAAAACTCTTTGTTTCGATCAGATAGCTCTACAGTTTAAGTTTCCTTAAAATAAAAATTAGAAATGAGGCAAACTGAACTTTAATCAGCAAATCCTAAGCCAATACTGCTGAATTCTTTTTGCAGTAGCTTGGTTTCGTGAAGAAAACTTCTTGAATAAAATCGATACCCTACACTAGCTTGTTCAACTTTTCCCTGCAGCAACTCCTAACCTTACTAATAATCTTGAAGACCCTAGAGACTAAAGCGCAAGTTCACAAGGGCCTGTTAGATTTGGAGTATAATGTTCTTTAGTTAACTTTAACTCTCTTACACGTAGTTGAAAGCGGAGATGATGCCGAAGGTTGAGATTATGCTTTTTGTATTTTAGTACAAAACCCCATCTACCTTAAATAAAGAACGACTTATCAGAGAAAACTGACCGAAATTACCCTATCGATCATATTCACCACGGTCAATTATGTTTTATGGCAGCGCGCTCACAAATATAGCTCGTGTTTATTCATTTATTTTCTCTAAATCATTTTTTGACCTTCAGCTGACGAAAATTAGCTATCTCAGCATTTAAGCTTAGGTTTCGTAAAGCAAAGGAATAATCAACTATTATTTTTCTTTTCCATGTGTTCGATTGTTTTTATTTATAGTTTGGAATTTACTACCTGCATCCAAACTTGAGATTGTTTCAATACAAATTTCTCAGAAATTACTGATGTTTTCTGAGCCGAAAATTGAATTAATCATTTCAACTAAAGAAAAGAGTGTGTTGAGGCAGCGTAGTACTTAGGCCCGATAAGTAATGTTTCTTTATTCTTGCTACAGGCACCAGCCAATTCAGGTGCCACAGTGAGCTGAGTAAGACTTCCAAAGCGCCCATGTTCTGTACTAACGACGCATATCTTAAAATGACTAATAATAGAAGTATAATAACATAATCATAGTATATTAAATCTGCACCTACCAACTACATCCACGAACTGCAGATTCCGAAAAAGTCGCCGTCCAGTTTAGTTGATGTAACAGCTGTGTAAGATCGTTTTGAAGATAAAAATTCCACAATCGTACCATACTTTGCACTTTGTCACTTGAAAAGTTAACCTCTACCGGTACAATTTCAGTGTCGAGAAGACAAGTCGACAAAGGGAACCTTTACTAACCCAAGACATAAGGGGATACGAGTTCAAAAGCAACACTCTTACAATACGTGGAACGAACCCGCCAGCCCTTCTAATATGATGCGATTTTCCGAACTACTTTGAGGTAGCTCGGAGATGAGTGGTTGTCTTCCGACATTTTTTCTTGGCAAACGTTAATTGCCGTAGTGATTAACTTGTTACAAAGGTTGAAAACTGTTTTCCTTGAAAGGAGCATAGCAACTACCTGGCTCAACAATTTATTCCCCGAAGCCGGAAAGATTGATATTGCATCGTTCCGGCAATTTTAGGAGGTTGTATTGTTACCAAGGCCTGCTATAATGTTCAGTTTTGCTACTGCATTTGAACCCTAAGGAAATCTGTTTGAACGCGGAGCTAATGACCGATTTAAGTGGCTCTGCAACGCGAGCAGCAACTTGTTTCCTGATGACTGGGATTCGACAAAGAAGAGAATAGACTACTTGTTTTTAAAGTTGAGATCGGAGTTTACTGGTCTTTCAAATTGTTCAGAATCAGGAATTTTGCTTTGGAAATGGCACTAGCAAAATTACACCTTCGTTTGTCGCCGCGTTTTTTTTCCCATAAACTAATCGTAACCTAAATCGTCGTGGCGGTTCGTGGGATCTATCACAGCGGGACCCTGAAAGAAGTTACATAACTGTCGCTAGCTTTCTTAAAAAAAGAGAAGCACACTCAGCATGAATCAGTAATTAGGGATTATCATTTGAAGGACACAAACGTTGTTGTGATAGCGACACAGATCAAGTGATATTCAGTTGGAGAGAAAAAAAATGCAACGTGAGAGTAACAGGTGGCCAATTTTAATTCTGTGATATGATTAGCGGACCAGATCATTGTCTAAGATCAAGATGTTCGCGAAAGTCGGACATACATTCATACTACTGATTATAGTTTTATAGCCAATGAGCCACAGAAAAACATGGGCATAATTACTAACTCTCCTATTACGGTTTTTAGACGTTGTAAGTTTGTACGTCTCTTAAAACGAAAGTTGTATCAGGATTTAGACATTTATTTCACCTACATTTAAGATTTGAAGTCCTCTACGACTTGTCTTCGAAAATTATTCATCCAGTCATGATGACCTTTCCGTCCTACTTAGCTGTTTAATATTCAATTTCTTTTCTAAACTTAGATTATAAATCATCGAGAATTGGTGTGTTACCATTTATTAAATGTTAGTTCTGTTGGTTTTTTTTTTTTTTTTTTGAGGCTGGACGTTTACGAACTCATGACAAGACATCCAAAACTCATGAATTTTTCCTTCTAAAGTTCCTTGTTAAGTGCAATCTAATAACTTTTTAGTTATTTTTGTCGTCCTCGTGCAAACAACGAACAAATATCTGTAAAGGAATAAACAAATAAGAAAGTATAGGACGTATTTAAAAGCTCATTTTTCATTTATTTTAATGCAACTCGCTATTTATCATGATGAAAAATACATAAAAACTAAGGTTTTGTCATCGACGCAAGACAAGTTTTGGCAAATCTTATAGGTTCGGCCTGCGGAAAAACTCTTAAATTTGGAATCTTGAATTAAAAAATTCTTGCAAAGGTCGCATCTAGAAGAGCATTTAAAACACCCTCCCGTTTCCTTCTCTGCCTGACTAACTTGACTAAATATGTTAATATGAGTGGCGTTAATATTTAGTATTCTTATCTCTCAGTTTTTAGGGTTTGTTTATTGTATTTTGTCCATTGCTTTCTTTGTAATTAGGTTTTTTGTTTATTAGAACCAGTTCATTAGTCGTTATCTGTAATTACGTAATCATTAGCACTTCGATCCTATTTAATGCTCTTTTTTTATTTCAAAAGTTGTAAATAACTGAAGAAGGTCTCTGACCGAAACGTTTTTTATTAAAATTTTTTATATTTTTTACGTCAGAAGTTGTCCATCCTCGCAATTTTTTAAACTTTCTACGTTCGTGTTGGCTGTGAGGTTTGGACTGCGAATCTTTATTGATCCTCCTGGCGCGGTGCACCTTTGTTGGCCTGAGAGTTCCATTAACGACTCACTCTATATATCAATATGTATATATATATATATACAAAGCTCTGCTTTCATGTCCAAATTGAGCACTGTGGGATGAGCCATCGCCGCTAGCATTGTGCATAGCTCACAAGGTTCTTCTAGTTTGAGCACTCTGGCATGGCTTAGACGATACCACGAGTGTGGGATCGTTTGGGGATCCATATCGGTTCTCCCCCATCCTAGCATCAGCACTGCACTGATGAGGCCCAGAAGGCCGAAACAGTGCCAAGTCGGTTAAGTAGATCGCTTCTCGGCCTTTTGGCTAAGATCAAGTGTCTAAGCCGCAAGCTAGGATAGTCCTTTTTTTGTTCGTTAGTCAAGTTTTATTCACAGGCTTTTTCTCTACAAGTTTTTACACGCATTTCAAGCCTTCGAAGATCATAGAGGTGGTGAGTACGGCAGATCTGATTTCTGTGGTTTTTGTGGCTGCACTCTAGACACCGCGGAATGGCGCTCAGCCGACCACGGCCTTTGTTCGCTCAGCGGCGTACTATTCGCCTTGTAATGGAAGATTCTATGGAACTGGACTCATTGAATATTGCCAAGTCCCTGCCAGACTTCGCTAAACACATACGCGGAATTGTGCCACAATTCGGAGGCAAATGCTTCGATATCACCCTAGAGTCAGCTGAAAAAGCTGCTGAACTCGCAAACGCCGGTTTTGACTACGGCGATGTGCGAAAACCCCTCCGTTTGCTAGGCAAACGCTCAATTCATGTGTCTGTGTTCGTCTCCGTGGAATTCCCGGACGACGAACTGGTCAAGCTCCTCTCCACCTATGGGGAATTAAAATCCGCTAGCCTACGCCGCCTACACTATCCGGAGGCTGGTTATACGTATATTGAAAATGGCATCAGGGTCGCCGAGTTTACCGCAATCGAGAGAGATATTCCTAAACGCCTCGTGGTCGGTGGCGTTTAGATCGGGTTCAAATATACAGGTCAACCCAGCACGTGCTATCGCCGTCACTCAACCGAGCAGGTGGTGAAAAATTGTCCTAAAGGCCGACGCCCACCCCTTGCCTCACAACCGACCCCACCCCCGGCTAGTGAATTTGACCCAGACCCCGTGGCCGAAGCCGATATGGATAACAACACTGCTACACGCGACTGGGCGGCCAACAGCGAAGAGCTTTTCTCCCCATCAACCTACGCCGAAGCCGCTGCCAACCAAAACTCCTCCATGGATCTCACCCCTTCGCCCCCGGCTTCGGGACGCAAACGAGAAGCTCCCCAGGTCAGCAGCGACGAGGAGAGCGTACCAGCAAAACATTTTGCTTCAACCCCTGACCCCGAGTCCCAGTGCGAGGAATCGAGCCAGATGCAACGGCCACCAGCACAGAAACCCCCAGTGATTCATCCCCTCCTCAACCGCCCCCGAACAGACGACTGAAGCGCTTTTTGGAAGCCCTTCACCAGCCAGGTCTACACCGCACAACTTTCACAAAAACTGCTCCAGGCCCGTTTTTTTACAAGTGCCAGGGACATTACTGCTACCACCAATACGGCGACTTTAAGGAACAAAAAAGCCGCGAGCTCAAGCTTTCGTCCACTACTCAAGACATTTGGGCCAAACTAAACGGCACTGTCCGCCAAGACGCTTTTCGCTATGCTATTAGAATTTTTCAAGGAGGCGCAAACCGCCTACAAACTTTTCCTTGAAGTTTAACCCTCATGGCTAAGTTAATTTTTTTCCTCTTTCTGTTTTTTATGGCGGTGTCCATTTGTACGCTTAACGTAAATGGCATCGCCGAATTTTCCAAACGGGAAAAAGTTTTTAACGCCCTTCAACAAAAGCAATTCGACATCTATCTTCTACAGGAGACACATTTACCAGATGTCGAGACAGGTAAGCTTTGGGAAAAACAATGGGGCAGTCGCGCGCTCTGGTCTCCGGGCACCACGCGATCGGCTGGGGTGGGCTTACTCGTCAACCCCCAGAGCACAGTTGAAATTACTAAATTTTCTATCGACACGGACGGCCGTGTTCTCTCTGCGAATGCCAAATCGCACAATAATACTCTTCAAATTATAAATGTCTACGCTCCAAATAATCCCTCTGATCGCGAGACATTTTTAACAACTTGTGGCGTTATGTCGACCGCACTGATGACCACATTTGGACAGGTGATTTCAACTGTATGCCAGACATCCGGTTAGATAAATGGGGTGGCGATGACAGCCTCGGGGATCGGGGGATTCCGCAGTTAAACGCAATTGTGGATTCTCTCGCCCTCGAGGATGTTTTTCGGGCCAAACAACCAGCTGCGCGGGAATTTACCTGGTTTAATGGCCCACACTCGGTCGGTTGTCGTTTGGACAGATTTTATACTCCTCGAGCGTGGAGTTCGGAAGTGCGTGACCACAACAGCGCATATTTTCCGTGTTCGGATCACCGCATGGTGTCAATTAAAGTACATTTGGGGCATTCAAATCCCCGGGGTCGAGGTCTATGGAAATTTAACACGCGGCTGTTAAAATCAGACGAGTTCTGTGCCGACATGGAAAATTTCTGGCCTCAATGGCAGTGTCAAAAGCCCCTTTCCACCGACCCTAGGGTCTGGTAGGACGCGGGCAAGTTACAACTAAAAGAGATTGCCATATCTCATAGCGTGACCGCCGGAAACACTCGCCGACGCGAGCGAGCCGCTCTTGAGAGGGAATTTCGCGATTTACAGGCGCAGGCAGATCTGAACAATGCCGATCACTGTCTGCAATTGCTAGAGATCAAAGACCGCTTGAGAGCAATTGACGACGAAGCGATTTCTGGGTGTATTCTCCGGAGCAAAGAACGGTGGACCGAGCAGGGGGAAAAACCTACGAGGTATTTTTACCAGCTTGAACAGTCCCGCCAGTCGCGTAATACGATCGCTGAATTACACGTGACTCCCAACACAACCGTTACAACCTCCCGGGGCATTCTCCGAGAATGCAGAGCCTTTTATAGGGAGTTGTGCGCTGAGCAACGGGTCGATCGAGCGAACCAGGATTGGCTCCTAGAGCAGCTCGATTCCACTCTGACATCTGAAGATCAAAAACTCTGTGAAGGCGAGCTGACACAGGACGAGTGTCACGCTGCGCTCTCCAAAATGGAATCTGGTAAATCGCCGGGAGCGGGCGTCCTTCCGGCCGAATTCTACTCCCGGTTATGGGGATCTATTGGGCACGACCTTGTCAACACGCTCAACTTTTCCTTCCGTGAGGGTTTTCTCTCAGCAACGCAACGGCAGGGTATCCTGCGTTTGTTGTATAAAAAAGACGACACATTATCGCTAAAAAATTGGCGCCCAATTTCGCTTTTGAACCTCGATTATAAGATTGCGACCAAAGCTTTGGCCAATCGGATAAGAAACGTTCTGCCCAATATCCTCAACGAGGACCAAACCTGCGGCGTCCCCGGGCGCAGTATTTTCGAAAATCTTTTTCTGTTACGCGACACGATTGACTTCGCGAGGCATAAGCAGCTTTCAGCGGCTGTTATAAGCCTTGACCCAGAGAAGGCTTTCGATCGCGTTAACCTTTCTTTCCTCTAGCGCGTTCTCGAGCGGTTTCATTTCGGGCCCAACTTTCGACGTTGGGTTCGGGTGATTTACACGAACATCACCTCTCGGGTAATTAACAATGGCTGGCTTTCCTCGTCTTTTCCCCTCAAAAGAGGGGTGAGGCACGGCTGCCCACTTTCCCCGCTATTGTACTGCCTTATTGTGGAGACTTTAGGGCAGGCAATTCGACGGGATCCCAACATTGACGGCATTCCCCTCCCGGGCTCCCCTAACAAAACCTGCAAAGTGTCGTGATGACACGACTTTAATATTGGCTAACGATTACTCTGTCACCCGCGCTTTTAAATCAATTAACTCCTTCGAGCGAGGCTCTGGCTCGAGGCTTAACCCCAAGAAGACCGAGGGTTTATGGATAGGCTCCCAAGCCGGTAGAACAACTGGCCCCGTTAACATCACCTGGGTGGCCGATAAGCTTAAAATCCTCGGAGTCTATCTTGGTAACACTAATCTGGACCAGGCTAACTGGGCAGATCGGGTTGCAAAACTCGAAACCCGCCTTAACATCTGGCGCACTAGGACCCTGTCCCTTAAAGGCAAAGCTATGATCGCTAACACGCTGGGAGCTTCGGACCTCTGGTACACTGCCACAGTGGTAAAAATGCCTGAGTGGGTTCACACCCGCATCACCAAAGCTATTTGGGAGTTCCTCTGGAACGGTAAGGCCGAACTGGTCAAACGCGACACATGCCGGCTCCCCCTGGCAACAGGGAGGGTTGTCCGTAGTACATCCCCTCCAAAAAGCGCGAGCCTTAAACTCCGGTGGATTCCTTCGGTGGGCGACGTGACTTACACCGCTAAATGGGTCTATTTTGCCCGATATTAGGTCGGCTTTCCGATGAGCCACAAAAATAAAAGCTGGGCGTTTCTCCGCTCCAATAACGTCCCCAAGCACTTAGGGGATAACCAACCCCCTATTTACCGCGCTGCACTGACCCTCGTTGACCGGGTGGGGAGGAATTTCGATTCTCTCCCTGACCACAGTGCTAGAACCTTTTATTCCAGGCTAACTCCCCCTCCTCCCCAGCGGCTCCCTTGTGTCACACAGTGGGAACGGAGGTTCGCGTGCCAATTTAATTGGCGCCACATTTGGGAAGAAATCTTTGGTGCCGGTCCGAGCACAAATTGGGAGAGCGAAATTGCGTGGCGGATCGCTCACGGGGTGGTCAAGACGCGGGAATACCTCAAGTCCTGGCGAGGGCTTGCCGTGAGCGATCAATGCGCGGGCTGCGGCGAGCGCGAAACAATTTTTGCTAACTTTGATTATATCACTTCAGTCATATAAAATCTCTTTAAGTCGCCTTAAATCGCCTAAAGTCGTAATGTTTTTTCTGCCAATTAATGTTGCTTAAGTCGCCCTAGGTCGCCTTAAATCGCCTAAAGTCACCCAAAGCATTATGCCCAAAGTTATGGCGACTTAAGGCGTCAGTGTAGGGCTTATTGGGGTGATGATTTCATTTGCAGTTGTGAAATTATTGATCGGTAAGACGTAAAGGTGATGCACCAGGGTTTTTCAATTTTTTTTTTCGTGCACCAAACTATAAAATAAAGATTAGCAGTTTAAAGTGGAAATATATATATATATATATATATATATACTATTCGCTTTCTTTTAATCGAAACGCAGACTTCCTCTATGGTCGAAAATGACCACACTCATCAGGTAATTTCAACGATTGACCGTTAACTTACAATAGCCAGTAATTGTAATTGTAAGTTAACGGTCAATCGTTGAAATTACCTGATGAGTGTGGTCATTTTCGACCATACGAAACAGAGCTGTCGTAATAAAACGATGAACTACCTCTGAAGTCTTGAACCAGTTCGTTATATTTATCAATGCTCCTCTAAGAGTTGAGCGCTCTTCGAAATACATTCAAATCTAGTCCACGAATATACATATAATTATGATCAATGGTAGCAAAGCTTCAGTTCATCGTTTTAATGCTTAAAACGATGCTTAAAACGATCGCATTAAAACGATGAACTGAAGTTTTGCTACCATTGATCATTATTATTATCACTGCTCCACCCATAGTTGAGTGCTCTATAGATTTATTCTACTCAAGTTCAAGAATTATATATATGTGTGTGTATATATATATATATATATATATAACTGCAGACAGTACTGTTTCGGCCTTCTGGGCCTCATCAGTGCAGTTTTTTTTTTTTTTGTTTTTCAGGCGCCCCCGGCCACGGACCCATTAGTGCAATGGTCAGTGCTGCAACGGCCGGACGACATATATACTTAACGGAACCGGAGTGCAATGGTTCCGCCGAGTAACGCCTGAAGGAGGGTACACCAGTACGCCAAAATCGCCCAGGAATCGAACCTGGCCCCCCGGAAGCGCTCCCCGCCTAACGGGGCACCTGAACAGTCGGGGTGTGCAAGGACTGCTGTTGGGTAACGAATGCTAGGATAGAGGAGAACCAAAATGGTCACCCCAAACGATCCAACCTTTGTGGTATCGTCTAAGTCATGCCAGAGTGTTCAAACTAGAGTACACTAGCGAGCATGCGCAATTGCAGAGCAATGACTCATCCTAGTTAGAGTGCTCAATTTGGACATGAAAGCGAAGCTTTGTATGCCAAAGAGCTATATCTAACTGCAGACAGTACTGTTTCGGCCTTCTGGGCCTCATCAGTGCAGTTTTTTTTTTGTTTTTCAGGCGCCCCCGGCCACGGACCCTTTAGTGCAATGGTCAGTGCTGCAACGGCCGGACGACATATACTTAACGGAACCGGAGTGCAATGGTTCCGCCGAGTAACGCCTGAAGGAGGGTACACCAGTACGCCAAAATCGCCCAGGAATGAAACCTGGCCCCCCGGAAGCGCTCCCCGCCTAACGGGGCACCTGAACAGTCGGGGTGTGCAAGGACTGCTGTTGGGTAACGAGTCCCATAATGCAGAGAACTACATGCTATGAGACCCTAACCCGCGTCAGGTAAGTATCAGTGCAGTGCAGTGCTAATGCTAGGATGGAGGAGAACCAAAATGGTCACCCCAAACGATCCAACCTTTGTGGTATCGTCTAAGTCATGCCAGAGTGCTCAAACTAGAGTACATATACCTCAAGAATTAGGTTACTTGAACTTTTACTGCAACTCTGAGTTTCATGCCTCTTGCGAAGCAATCGTCAGGCAACTGCCAGAAATAACGGTTACAATCCACCAAAATTTAAAAGACGAAACAATGTATACATGCGCGCGCAACATACTGCACGCGCTATCGTAACGTTAGGTTCTTTAACAGGAATTTCCTGACATGTCTGCAACCCGATGTCAGCTCATTTCTTTTGTTTAAACTTGCCATCTGCGGTTTACAAATGATAAAATATTTTTCCCACAAACACAAGTTGCATCTTTTAGCTACATTGGAATACGAACTAGCTTGTTTCACCTTGCGCCACTTAATATTAAACTTAGTGTCCTTATCTTTAAGACTCCATATATATTTGCTAAGTTCAGTAGCATGCCTGACGATTGCTTCGCAAGAGGCATGAAACTCAGAGTTGCAGTAAAAGTTCAAGTAACCTAATTCTTGAGGTATAATTATATATATATATATATATATAAGCGAAATAAGCAACGTAGGATCCAGGACAGTGCTCGACAATGAAGGAGCGATTATAGAAGCAAATGGACTACTCAAGTTACGCACATATGGATTTTAATACAGCCTGTTTCGTAAACCAACAAAAGTTGATCCACTCATCAGTCAAACTCCATAATTTTTCAATGGAAAGCATAATTTACCAGGCAGAGGTCACCACACAAACCGCAAAGGAAACGTACATTGGTCTCTGTGACACCGCTTTTAAAATGCGTTACAGGAGCCACTTGTGTTCATTCCGAAACGAACGTTACAGGCATGCTACTGAACTTAGCAAATATATATGGAGTCTCAAAGATAAGGACACTAAGTTTAATATTAAGTGGCGCAAGGTGAAACAAGCTAGTTCGTATTGCAGTGTAGCTGAAAGATGCAATTTGCGTTTGTGGGAAAAATATTTTATCATTTGTAAACCGCAGATGGCAAGTTTAAACAAAAGAAATGAGCTGACATCAGGTTGCAGACATGTCAGGAAATTCCTGTTAAAGAACCTAACGTTACGATAGCGCGTGCAGTATGTTGCGCGCGCATGTACACATTGTTCTGTCTTTTAAATTTCGGTGGATTGTAACCGTTATTTCTGGCAGTTGCCTGACGATTGCTTCGCAAGAGGCATGAAACTCAGAGTTGCAGTAAAAGTTCAAGTAACCTAAATCTTGAGGTATAATTATCCATAGCTCTAGCCCTGCTATTGAGCACTTTTTAGTAGATGATCTCATTCCGCTATTTTGGTTATATATATATATATATGTATATATATAAAGTTTAAAAAACTGCGAGGATGGAACTTCTGACGTAAAAAATATAAAAAATGTTAATAAAATATTGATAGAGAGAGAGAGAGAGAGAGAGAGAGAGAGAGAGAGAGAGAGAGAGAGAGAGAGAGAGAGAGAGAGAGAGAGAGAGAGAGAGAGAGAGAGAGAGAGAGAGAGAATTGATCTGCAGAAATGCTTTCGGAGTGCTCAATAGTAACCTAGAGCGCGCTTATAATAGAGGTGGAAGAGGTCAACTGAAGATTTGACTTGGCATTTATTACTATTTAGTTTCGTACCACACAGCTTCTGTAGCACTCATCGGATATATTTGCCAAATGCGAACTTACAACGTACACTCATTTGAAATAACGTACACTGATTTGAAATAAGGTGATAGCTACTGTATATGGACTCTTTACATAACGGGCGCGCAATAAAGGTAAGGGCTAAAAATAAATAAACACAGACACTACTGCGTGACAAGGCAGGTGTTGAAATTTTTCAGGAGGAATTTTTTAGAATGTCTACACGAGGTCACAGTTCATTTCGTCTGTTAAGAGAGGCTAAATCGGGTTTGCAAATTATAAAGTACTTCTCCCAGAGGCATAAGTTACAGCGATTTGAGGCAGGGTTGTATGGAACGGCGTGCTTTAAAATCTTCCAAGAAATCGTGTAATCTATGTTCTTGTCTTTTAAGTTCCAGACGTGTTTACTTAGTTCAGTGCTGTGTCTTTTGTTAGGGTGGTTGAATGAAGCTTTGTGGTTGGCATATCTTATTATGAAGGAGTTTTCTGTGAGGCCCACATAGGTTTTGGCGGGGTTGTTGTCTTCGGTTGTTACAGTCGCTTGGTAGACAACCGATTCTTTGTGGCAATTTCTACCCATGGGACACTCAGCTGGGTTTCTACAGTTGCATGCTTTGGTTGGTTTGGCTTTATTGTTTAAGACCGATTTGTTGTGGCTGTCGATGGTTTGCTTGAGGTTGGGCATACAGCAATAGCTGATCTTTACTGTGTTGCAGTTGAAGATCTTGTGCAACACATTGTTCTTGGGGAATTCCTCGTCAAGTATCCTTAGAAATACACGTCCTATGTTGGTTTCTACATTTCTACTATACGGTGGATTGTACCAAATTATTTTCCTCTTTCGATTTGATTTGGAGGATGGGTAGAGGTTTGGGGTGAAAACGTAAGTTTATGCTTGTATCCGCTGTTGTTGAAGTCATTCTGGTAGAGCGGCGCTGCTTTGTTACAGGATTCTTCATCGTATGAAATCTCTGACAAACGTTTATTCATAGATTATGGAATGTTGTCAATTATGGACAGTGGGTGTTTGGATTTCTTGTAGATAGATAGATATATAGGTATACTTCGATATAATTCCACTCTTTAGAAAAATAAAACTTAAGTTAACTCAGTTTCATAAGCGAGACTCGTCTTTACATCCATCCTTCTCCGACAAATACCTAAACAGCATTGAACAAACAGTGTCTCACACTCACCTCGTCAGAAGAAAATTGATTAGTACTTCATAAATCTTCTTCATCGATGTAAACAGCCGGGTAGCGACATAACATTACCTATTTTCAAAATCATTCCTTTTCCTTTGTCAGGCAAGCAAAGCGAAACGCGGACAAAGCAAAATGAAGGAGGATTTCCCGCCTTTTCAACGCGGCTGGCAATGGGTTTTTCGCGCGCTTTTTTCCAAGCACGACGCATATCTCGGCTACAGCATAGGATGTTATACAGTACCATACTTCTATCCAGAACCAAAAAAAATAAAATCAAGATTTATCCAAACCTTAAAGCGTAGCTCAAGTTACTTTATTTAACAGCCCTCTAATTTGTTTTAACCCTCCACAGGCTAATATGTCCATTTACAACAATTGTGGGACCAGTCTTTTTTATTACGAGGGTAAAGATGATTGAAAGAAACAGATAGAGTCATGGGTCTATTTTAGTAACCGCTCAGTTTATTTTTATTGACAATTGTGGAAAAACGTATTGTATTTAAAAACGTATCAAACTATACATGTTACTAAATAGCTTTACATTTCCTTTTCAAGATCCAAAATAAAACCTGCATAAATAAATATTGGATCCTGCTATGTACATATTAACTGTCAACAAGTCACTCTTGTCTTGTCTTCAATATTAAATATGCAGTGTCCATAAAAACCGAACTTGCTTATTGTCATTACACTGTACAGCTCAACTGATCAAGCGATATTTTATCAGAGGAGAAAGGTTGTCTTACGTTGTTACACTACCTCTGTGGGTACATGTACATCGAGTTCATTTTTGGCTTCTAGAGCTCTAAGATCTAATTGCTATAGAAAAGGCAAGTAGAAGGTCTACTGAGTATTGACATCCACTATAACTTCTACGTGTTCTTTTCTTGAAATATTTAGGACAGGACCATCAGTGACAGCTTTAACTAACTTCTGCGCACGCTTGCAGCCTGTTTTGAGGGACGCACGGCAATACCACTCACTGATAGTTCGTCGACGGATCTTGTACCGGTATTCGGCGGCTTTTTCCTTGGTTTACGCTTCGGAGTGGATTGGCTCGAATCCGTTCCACTGATCTCTGGAGGAACACGGTATCTTTTTTGGATGGTGTGCCCTTTACCATAAATAACTCCATACTGATGGACAGTGGACGGCGGAGTCACATTCGTCCAGAATGTCTGCACCTCTCCTAGGAATCATAATAAAAGAAAAAAGTTCACAAAGAGCAGTTCAATATTAAATGTTCATTATAAAATACCGGAAGAAGGTAAAGCGGGAAGGCGAAAACGAAGATTATGTAGAGAAGCGAAGTAACCGATGAATAAAGGCTGATAGTTTCGAAAGAAACTGTTTGGGGCTGCGTGGGTGGGAGTAACGAAATAATTTGGATATATCAACAAAGTTGAAATGGTAAATTGGCCACCGTAACGATTACAAAAGCTGACGTTTCGAGCGTTAGCCCTTCGTCGGAGCTCCGACGAAGAGCTAACGCTCGAAACGTCAGCTTTTGTAATCGTCACGGTGGCCAATTTACCATTTCAACTTTGTTGATATATCCAAATCATAACCAATGAATAAATAAGTTCTTTTCAGAGCCGTTTCTTTGAGTGTAAGACAAAGGGAAGTAGGGCCTTAGTACGTAGAAAGCGAGAGGGAGAAACCATAAAATAGGAGATCATTATAATTCGGACAAAATATTTACCATCTTGTGGATTGCTGGCGGCAGAAACAGAAGGTTTCCCTATTGGTTTTCCACTTTCTGTATCTGAGACAGGCTTGGAAAGACTCGTTCCTCTGGATCGTCGTGTCCTGACGGCTTTGCGTCCTTCTGTGCCATGCCCCCCATACATTCTGCTTCTTGTATTTGACTGCGCCAATGCGGCGGCCACTTTCTGTCGAGCCGCTTCTTGTAACTCTTCTTTACGAGTGCGCCGAGGTTTCACTGGACGAAAGTTTAAGTCACAGCACATGGAATTAGCATCCTAAGCTTCTCTATTGAACAGGATATGGAATATTTTTACCCAAACTAGAAATCTACCCTTTGGTCCTTACTAGCATGGCATCACACGGCGGCCGAAATAAATGATGCGTGGGAATTTCTTTTCAAAATTCAATGAAATTTTGTCCGAAAAAGGTTAAAGACAGAATAAATTAAAACACCTCAGCCCTTTGAGACATCCAACCTGTGACCCTGCGTATTAACAATGGAATACTCCACCGCTAAGCCTCAGCGAATTCTTAGAAAGATAGTCCTGAAATTACAAACGTTCTGCATTCTGTTGGGATTATTTGTGTCAACAGGGAGTTACCCAAACATATGTAAACATGCATACGTCATAATCCCCGTTCTTTACAGGAATGAGTAGTTATGACCCCACAAAACTCACCTCTCACCACTTTAGATTCATCTAACGATGCGGAACGTAATCTCCTGGGCTTCCTTTGAGAGGCATTTTTGACCTTGTTCCTCACGGCCCCCTTCGGTTTGTCCCCTGGTGGCGCTTCTTCATATGAGACGTCTCCGATCCTTTTGTCAATTACAGACAAATCACTCATACTAAGCGAAGCCTTCACCGGGAGTCTTTTGTTCCTCTGAACACTTCGACTTTCGGAAGCTTGGTCGGGCTCGCGCATGTCCGTGACAGAACTAGACTTTGTAGGGAGCTCTCTACCAGGTTCCAGTCTACTATTGCTAGTTCTAATACTCTTGTCCAGGCCGCCTCGACGGCGCGCAGCGATCTCAGCAATTTTTCTCGTTCGGGCAAACACGGGGCTTGCTGGAGTAGCGGGCTTCACTTCTTCGTGCAAGTCTCCCATTACAGACGACACCGTAGGTGAACTGCGTATACTTTCACCGTCGTCAGTAAGGCTCAGAAGCTTTTTCGTTTTCTTAGGTGTGGGCAGAGGAATTGGAGAACTATATGAACAAATTTAAGCGTCTATAAATAACGTGCATCATTATACAAATTCCAGAAGCTTCCTCGACACAGAGGTGTAAATTACCTGGTTTCCCTTGTAAACACGCCATCTGAAATCTGTGTGCGAGCAGAAGGTGTGGCCCGTGACATCTTCACGGGTGAGTTCTGAAGTGACATCACACGAGAAGGTGTCTCCTCACTCAAAGGTGACAGCTTACTGAATGTGACTGTTAAAGACAAAGTGAAGGTCACTTAGTTCACCCTTAGCTAACAACGGAAGCTTTGCTAGAAAGTGTCTGAGCTTCTTCTCGAGTAGCTTGAGCCTTCGTTACGAAACTTCGCTTGCCAAACCAGCACCTCTTGAGAGTGCTGTTCCGGAATCGACAACTATTCAAAGAACTACGGTCAATATAGAACTGCTTGAAACACTAGATTTACAGCAGCTGGACCCGCACAATTTAACCATACGTCAAACATTTACGGGCTAATCATCCAAGGAAGGTCACACAGCACCTCTAAAAGTAATTTCTGTAGTCCGGTGAAACAGCGTTTAGAAGAATGCATATAATACTTACATAACTTCTCTCTTGCTAAGGGCATCATTCGGCGATTAATCCCGGCAAGAAGTGAAGCCTGAGATATAAACAACAACACTACAAAATTAAAATACACTATTCAGGTAGACTGAAATGTGGATGAAAAATATTCTTCTGATGTGGATGACTAGGTCTCTCGCGTCTTAGGGCTAGATAAGTCCAGGTTTAGTGTGACGGTGCTTGGGCCCGTTTCTCGAAAGTCCCGCTAACTTAACGAAGCCATATTTAAAAGAATAGAGATGAGGGTTCTGGCACCCTTACCAGTCCATTTTGTTTACTTAGCTGACAGTTGTATTTCATAATTTTCAAAACTTTTGAAACTCCCTTCTAAAATGAAAACTGAACAGCTTTGCGGGCCGTTAAGTTACTGGGACCTTCGAGAAACGGGCCCCCGGAGTGCTTTCTACTTACGGGGTTGCTGTAGATACCACAGTGCCATGATTGGATTGCCTAACGTCTACCCCGCTAGTTTTCAGGTACTAGTTCCCAAGCCTATCAGTAAGAAGATTAACGAATGCCGGAAGTGTTGTCGATCAGATGAGGTTTACCTTTTGTAACGTGTTCAAAGAGCTTTCTCCGTTCTCTTGTGCGTTTGAACTGTCCTCGCGTTGTTCAGAGTAAGTTGATTGCTCCATGTAAACATCATAAAGTGCCTCGAGCTCTGTGGAACATTTTGCTCCAGAATCTAACGGATACAAAGAGAGAAATTTGTTTTAAGTTTAAATTGCTGAATGATCATTTTCCTTTGTTCTGATGAATTGCTGTGATTTTAGGCTGCCCGATTGAAAAGCACCATGTTACCATTTTCTGTAAGCTTACCATTAATAACAGCTCTCTGCATTTGAATAATTTCATCACATAACCGTTGCCGTGAATCATACTTGTTCATCTCCAAGTCTTTCTGTCGTAACAAGTTCTCCCTGAGTAACGAGTTCGACTGAAGCTCAGCATTTGTAATTTCCAGCTCGTGAACCTTGCACAGCAGACCCAAGATTTCTCGATTCTCTTCGCTGCTTATCTTCTTGGGTAACAGTTCTTCCAAAGCTTCAACCTCCTTTCGTGTCTGCTGAAGCTTTCCCTGAAGATCTACTTTGAGATTTGACGTGCGTTTTTCCTCTGCAATCAGTGTTGTAATCTCCTCTCGTGCAAAAGATACTTCGTCAGGCTCTGCGATTTCTGCACCTTCGCGTGCTTCAGACGTCTTAACCTTTTCGGTGTCCATGTCTTTGCTTTCAACGTCTTCCACACTCTCGATATTGGACAGTGTTGTTTCTTCGCGGAGGTTTTCGTCAAGGACGTTTTTGTCTTCTGCGGAAGCTGAAGTCCCGTCGATTTTCTCTCTGTTTTCATTTTCGAAAGAAGTCGCAGTTCCTAAGTCGCTCTTCAACTCAGAGTCGTTAGTTTTCCCTGATGAATTTCTGGTAGTTTTACGTACGCCTCTCCTGGCCTTCTCCTGTTCCCATCTGTAAAGAAACCGTGAAATTTAAGCGATAACGAATAGCTCTTACTCCAGTTCTGCGTGCGTGGTTTAGTTATACAGCGGTTCCCTATCTTAACTTACGCGAAAGGAAGGCTGTCAGGTCAAGCTTCCCTGAAGATTACAAGACTTGTAAATAAAATATGACGGTTTTTTTTTGGGGGGGGGGGGGGGGGGAGGGGACTTCTCTATTTTTTAAAACCAAAATTTGGGGTTTCCCACTTATTTTTAAGTCTCACTAAGAATTCTTCAAAATATCATCGAAAACATTGCATATTTGTGTCCATAATAATAACCCACTCATCTTTTCATTTGATGTGCACTTACTCATCTATCACCAACATGTAGCGGTTCATGTCAAGTGAGATCTGCATGGCAGTGTCCTCAAGTTCTATCAACCTGCGCCTGAAATGAGGAACAGCAAAGAGATTTTCAGCCGGACAAGCACGGCACATACTAGAAGTTTAGTTTATAAATAGTCTCTAATCACAAAGTTACTGGCTTGTTATTACAATAAGTCAAAAACAGTCAACCATGAATATACAAACTAATAGGCAAATATTACTGCTACTGATAATTTAACTACCATTGCACAAGGGGTATTCGACGAAACGTAATATGAATACGTCCGCAATTCATACGTGTTATGAAATTTGTTCCAAATCGTTTTTCCTAACCTGATATCCATCTGTTCTTTAAACGTACCGACAAGTTGGTCTCGCAACTTATTCATCTCTTCCGGATTTTTGTCTTTTTGTTGCTCTGCAAAAATAGAACAAGGGAATATAGGTCAGTTTGCCTTACCTAAATCAGTAATTTGGAAATAACATTATAATTATTTGTCAAAGGTGAAGTTTTGAAGTTTTGAAATGTTCCTTACCAATATTCAAGTACATTAGAACCCCTCCATTCTGAATGCTATCTCTTGGACAGTAGACAAAGGAAGGAGGCCATTGTAAGGGGGTAGGCAATCAAGGGTTACAAGAAAGAAATAAAATATGAATCCCGCCTTTTTTTCGTAGAGTGCGACGCATTTTTTTTTTAAATTAGCCTCCGTAGCCGACGGATCTTGGGGCGTTTCATAAAATTAACGGCGACAGAGCGGCAAAAATGAGCAGCAAAGGTTTAATTTTTCCGGCCCAAGCCTCTCGTAGTTTTGTCGCACAACGCTTCAAAGTACGCACCTATGAGCCAGCCACAGGCTTTTCCAAAATGTTTATGGTGACTTATAAATAGGAATCCCACTTAAAATATTTCAATAAAAAAGTGAGCAAAACACCTGCTGCTATTAATAAGATATTTTACAGACCAATGAACCAGTAGGTTAGGTTGACACGTCACTTCTTACAATTCCGGTACAGTAAATGGTTTGAACCCGGGGGTAACATGTGAAGGTGTAGTCTGATCGTCCGGGTGAGTGTAGTCCTGAGAAGGACTGTTGTCGGTGGTAGTGACTGACGTTTCGACAACCTGTGCGGAAGTCATCATCAGAGTCAAGTGAATGATTGTTGTCAGTAGAATGTTCTTATTCCAGTTCGTGTGAAACGATCGGTTGGTTTTGCCGTGATGTTATTGGCTGTAAGACTCAAGTGACGTAAGTCGGTCGTGATTGGTCTGTTTCGATCTGTCGGTAAAGTTAGGTCGTTCTTTTTCGGTCGTTTGTGATGTTTATGTCGTGAATGAGTCGTTTGTATGGAGCGGGTAGTTGTTGACATCTGTTTAGGGGAGTCTGTTCTAAGTTAGTAAACCAGCTTTCCAGAGTCAGTCGTTGAAAATAGTCAGTGCTGTAGGTT
Organism: Stylophora pistillata; assembly: GCF_964205215.1. Taxonomy (NCBI): domain Eukaryota; kingdom Metazoa; phylum Cnidaria; class Anthozoa; order Scleractinia; family Pocilloporidae; genus Stylophora; species Stylophora pistillata. The sequence goes on from NC_142528.1 coordinate 28,234,284, forward strand.
AGGCATTGCGCAGAGTCCCAGTCAATGTTGTGGTTGGTAAGTCGATGGTGTTCAGCAATGTGATTGCTGACATCACCTTTCCTCGTCGCCCGTCTGTGTTCAGGCAGTCTTGTTGTGAGGTTTCTGTCAGTCTCACCGATGTAGAAGGCTTGGCAGTCGGAACAATTGATGTTATAAATCGTTCCCTGTCTGTTCCTCGGTTCGTCTTTGTCTTTAATGTTGGTTAGTAACTGACGTAGTGTGGTGATGGGTTTGTGGGCGACGGGGATATTGAAGGGTAGTAAGATGCGCGAGATGTTTTCAGACATGCCTTTTAGGTACGGTATGGTTGCTGTAGTCGTAGGGGTTGCGGTGTCGTTTGTTTCGGTAGCGGGTCGGTGAGTGTTTCGTCGGATGAAGTCGTTGTTGTAGCTGTTCTTCGTAAAAACACGGTGAAGGTATTTGTTCTCGTCGGATAAGCTGTCTGTCGAGTCGCATACTAGTTGTGCGCCTCGTGTTAGAGTTCTGATAGTTGTGGCTTTGTGTGATGTAGGGTTGTAGGATGACTCGTCTAGTAATCTGTCGGTGTGTGTCGGTTTCCTGTAAACTGTCGTCCGTAATGAGTTGTCGTTGTGGCTTACCAGGCAGTCTAGAAATGGAAGCTTGCCATTTTCTTCGACTTCTTTGGTAAACTGTATGTCAGTGTTTTGTTCATTAAGGTGGCGGTGGAATGCGTCAATTTCGTCGTGTCGAACGGCGGTGAAGGTGTCGTCAACGTAACGTAACCAAAGCGGTATCGTTTGTCGGCAAGTCGAAAGGGCGCGTTCCTCGATGTTCTGCATCACAATTTCTGCTATAACAACAGAAACTGGAAACCCCATGGCAGTACTACCCTTCAATATCCCCGTCGCCCACAAACCCATCACCACACTACGTCAGTTACTAACCAACATTAAAGACAAAGACGAACCGAGGAACAGACAGGGAACAATTTATAACATCAATTGTTCCGACTGCCAAGCCTTCTACATCGGTGAGACTGACAGAAACCTCACAACAAGACTGACTGAACACAGACGGGCGACGAGGAAAGGTGATGTCAGCAATCACATTGCTGAACACCATCGACTTACCAACCACAACATTGACTGGGACTCTGCGCAATGCCTAACCTACAGCACTGACTATTTTCAACGACTGACTCTAGAAAGCTGGTTTACTAACTTAGAACAGACTCCCCTAAACAGATGTCAACAACTACCCGCTCCATACAAACGACTCATTCACGACATAAACATCACAAACGACTGAAAAAGAACGACCTAACTTTACCGACAGATCGAAACAGACCAATCACGACCGACTTACGTCACTTGAGTCTTACAGCCAATAACATCACGGCAAAACCAACCGATCATTTCACACGAACTGGAATAAGAACATTCTACTGACAACAATCATTCACTTGACTCTGATGATGACTTCCGCACAGGTTGTCGAAACGTCAGTCACTACCACCGACAACAGTCCTTCTCAGGACTACACTCACCCGGACGATCAGACTACACCTTCACAATTCCGGTACAGCTACTTACTTGAGCTTTCAGTACTGTTGTCCCCATCATGTTCAGAGATTTTGAGTTTGAGACGAAATATTTCTTTTCTCAAATCAGCAATGATGTTGGTGTACTGTGCAATGTGGTACGATACGCTGAACTGATTTGGCTTCACCTGTCGATTGAACAGATATGTCGAAATGAGTTTATGAGATATTTGAACCCATGATAGAGTGTTTTCAAGAAAAGCAGTAAAATACCTCTGACATTTGAATCAAACTTGGCCCCGGAACCTAGGCCCCTGTATAACTTCATTGCATTTCACAACATTCTATACTTACATTAGTTTTTATGTTCTTAGCCCTATCTGCATACAGGAGTGTGTTACGAGTTTCCTCATATGATCCACTTGCAGGACTTGCATGGGCAATCATCACTGTGCGACAGTTACCGCCCAAAGAATCCTACATGCAGAGACAAAATTAAAATATATTAGGACTGTCAGACTGTTTCAACAGGTTTTAACCATTCCACTGGCAGCGAAAAGATTTTATGTACTATACCTTTAAAAGTCTGGTCAGTTTGCTATCTCTGTAGTTGACATAATGCCCTCGATTTTCACCTGGCGTGTGATGAAGAGAGGCGAGACAACATTCATTATTTCAAAAATTATTATAATTAGACAAATAGTAAATATGGAACTTCCTGGTTGTTCAACCTGCAAACCTGTGCAGATCTTAGAATTGGTAGCATTAATTTTCAAAGAATACAATGCAAAAAATATAAAAATCAAAGAAAGGGAGAACAAACAATATCCACAGGAAAAAGCTTCATTCAAGGGTGCATATGTACAATGTATATACTATAGCCAGTGTAGCAGACAAGTAAAAGCAAAAAACAAGTGGCAAGGAGGAAGCAATGCAGAGAAGAGAGGCAAGGTCAAAGCACACCTCTGCTCTCCCTCAAATTGGCATCTTTGCTAGGTGCATGCTACACAAGCTAACAACTATAGTACAGCTCAGAGGTACTTGGCTCAAAATGCATGCAAAAAGCATGCTAAAAAAGCACACACAGACATGTAACTTTTAAAAATGTGCTTCAAAAACAAGCCCAAAAGAAGCTTGTTAGTATGTACATTAGCTTGTCTTCATTTGCTCCATTACTTACTCAGAGCATTGATGCAGTTTCCCAAAGCAAGCAAGGAACGGTTGATATGTGCGCCTTCTATCATTCTCTTACCACGATTCTGGAAAGAAAAAGAATAATTTTCCTTGTTAAAATGTGAAAACCAAAAACTTCAGAAAATCAAACTACAGGAAATTCTCCATACTAGCAATACAAGAAATATTGATGGTATTTCACATTGACATTATTCGTTATAGTCTAAACTGAAAGCCTGAGTACCTTTGTCTGTGCAGCCCGCTCAGATCCAGCCAAATCAATCATGAAAAGTTTCCCCACTCTGAATTCATCAATGGTGTTCTTTACACGACTCTTCTGAGTGACTGTTACCTTTGAAATGTTGACAACAAAATAACACTTTATCTGGAAATAAAATCTCAAACAGAATGGAACATACAGAATTGTTTCATGCTTAATGCATGACTTAACTGGTGAAGAACAATATTTTACATAAAACTTTTATTTGCAAAACTGGTATAAATGTGCAAACTTGTCTACATGAGCCTTTTCATATAGAAAAACAATTTAAATTTAGTGTGTTACAATGTAAAATATCTTGATCCCTACCTGGAGGATGGCATGAGATCTTGAAGAGGTTTTGTTGGCAGCAGTAGGTTCACTTGTTCTTTGTTTGTTTCCCATCATAAGTAAATCCATAACCTACATTTGAGGGATAAAAATAATAAATAAATGACACTAAAAAGACTTTTAATTAGAGATTCAGGGAAAAATACTGAAATCTTCATGTTTCTCAGGGTCAGGTAAAATCAAAAGGGAGATGTGGTGACAAGTAAAGCACACCATTAGATAATCACTTTTCAGCAACAGTTAAGTGTGCATGAAGCGAGGTTAAAACATCACATACAGGGAAACCATGGAACAGTGCTTAATTACCTCACTTGTTTTCTTGGCTTGAACTTCTGAGATACCAGCCACTACTACTCCTTTGCTGTCTTCACGAAGTTCAAGAAAACCAGATGATGGGTTCAACAAATCACGGATCATTTCATTGTAGATCTACAGGAAAAAGAGTGTGGTCACTACTATTAACCCTTAAGATAAAGAAATGTGAATCAAAATAACATCACATCTGCAAATGTGAATGAAATATTTTTATTAATACTAATTGAGAACAATGGAAGTATCATTACAAAGACCTGCTCAATAAGACCATGACTTAGGGAGAGAAAGTTGTATTATTTTCACTTATGTCCGTGTTGTCTCTGCCAAACCTTTTACCTTTAGTTAGCTTCATAACCTATTCTCAAAGTTTTGTCCAGACTGCCCGAATATAATTTTTCAGCCTATCAAAAAGACAAAAATAAAGAATTGAAAAACCAAATAAAAAATTTATTTAATATATATTTTATCCTTACTTCAAAGTATGACATTGACACTTTGTATTTCATATCTTCCTTAGTCTTGTCCATTGCAAAGAAGAGATCATTCAAGGCACGTGCCATAATACCAGGCTCTCTATCAGTACCCAACATGGTGAACGTTTTCCCTGCTCCTAAGAAAAGTGAAAACATCACCTTTAGAATATGTTCACTGTTACCAAGGCTGCCACTACCCATCAGAAACACAGCAGTTAAATGTTCTATGCTGTGCCCACCACAGTGTTTCATAGTATGGTAGGGCTATGTTGTCTTACAGGAGTTATTAGGGACCTTAAGAAACCACGACTGCAACGGCAATGAGGACGTAGAAAAACAAGAGATCTAATTGGCAGAACAGTAGCTCAGCACGTGCATTTTGAAACTCTGTACATTTCTTAGCCGTCCTATGCAAAACGACAACGTGAAATCGCCAAAATTTGCATTGCCTGTGAACCGAAACCGCGATGGCAAATTATTTTAACTTCCATTTGGAACTCAACGGCTACTTTATACATCATGCTGAAGTTGAGCCGTGGCGCTGTATGAGACAGTAAGCTCCTGCAGCCACTTTTGAAATTCTAACTAAGAGTAGAAATTCATTTTTTAATCAAAGTCTTCCTTGGCGTCGCCGTCATGGTTTTTTAAGGTCCTTATTAAATAACCATTAAAGTAAGTACCTCACAGTTTTTTAAAAACATTCTATCATATAGCTTATTCATAGAGCTAATTGTACATTTTGACAGAATAACATGTTAAGTAAATAAACTGAATGTCATCAAAAAGTCTAAAGTTTTCCTTTTGCCTCCCTTTGTTTCCTTTTACAAATTTCCGTAAAAAGTTCAATTTTTAATCAATTGCAACATGAATGACAGCAATTGTTACAATACAATAAAATACAAACTTTATTGACACTCCCTAAAGAGGGTTTTTCGGTGACAATGATCTAAAAATGACAAAATTACAGTTACATACTAAAAAGTATTAGAACATAGCTAGCAGAACCGCGCAATCAAATTCAATATACCTACGCATGCTCAAAATCCCGATAATGCACGCTGATAGCGTCAACAAATTGCTTTGCCAGAATTTTTTTTTTGGGCGAGCGGCCATTGTTA
>NC_142528.1:28241994-28264494 GCF_964205215.1 Stylophora pistillata
AAGTTTTGATAAGATCGAGTCACCGAAAGCCAAAGGCTCTTTACTTTGGCAGAGATGAAGCTGCATGTATATTATACATTGCATGTATCATAAGCTACAAGACTGCAGAGTAGCTTCGCTTATAATTATGGGCTAACATTTACTTACCATCAAGTTATGAGAGCTTTCCTTCCCTTTCTCCTTGTCTGTCATGATGACTTCTCAGTTTACTTAGTAGATATTTGTTGTAAAAGATGAAGAGCAAAACAGCTGCAAGCTAACCACAACCAGTCGAACGTTCCTTCGGACTTCGAAACAGTTCAACATGTTGGAATTCGGTAGTTTACTCGACAAGTTCACGAGCTTTGGAACACGGTAAGTTAATATCCTACATTTTGAGCTACATCAGGCAAACAAAGCAACTATATATCACAAGATTCAGTTAGCAAGTTACTTCCCTCCTCGTCTTTGTTATTCAAAATCCACTTCACAAGTTGGCCACCGCGCATCAATCAACCAATCATATGGAATATATTTGTTATATATTGACCTCTTTGTGACATCATGCATTGACGCGTTGTCAAGGTGACAAAGCAATAATAACATTAGACGCGACCAGATGGACCATTCAAGACCCGTGGCTAAGAAAAGAAAAGTTTCAACGAATAGAACATTTATTTATTGAAAGCAACAAGCCTGTATGCCATTGCTTTGTTTAGCCAGGACCGGAAAAAAACATACGAATCTTCAAAAATTCGCAGTTTTCCGAGCGCTGAGTATCATTGCAATTCTAGTGCTAAACTATTTGTCTTCGGTTTGTTGCTTTATTTTCGAATTCCCAAACGTGAGCTTTTAATTACACGAAAAATTTTATCTCATAACACAGCTTCAGACAATAAAACCGTAAAAACAAATGGGAGGCAATGATTTACGTCAAACGTTTTCCAAGAAACCGAGGAATTGAGCTCTGCTACCTTTGTTCCATAAGATTTGTCGGAAAAAAGGTAGAAGTGCCAGTGTTCAAATCCTATCACTGTAACAACCATTGCAACTTTATTTCGACGCTACCTTTTCTATGACTTCTTTAATCTCTTTTATGAAAGTTTTATGTCCGTTTCTTGGGCGGCCGATTTGCGGAAGCAAGTGTTATTTACTTCCTCGTTTTACGCTGCAGGAGGTAAACCCATGAGTTCTCGATGCGGAAGCCCCTTTCTCTTATAGCTCTCTTAGTCAATTGATGTTTACGTAGATGGAAATCAACAGACGAACGATGACGTGTTTTAACACTAACTCATCCTTCTATAAAAATCATTGCTCATAATTTTAATGTGAAAAAATGATTTTTTTACTCGTTCATTCTATGGTCTGACAGATTACAATGTAGTACTGGAAGTGGACTGAGTAAAACGAAAGTGTTGGCGATAGAAATTTTCACGCAATATTACGTACGACATCAGGTTGGCTGTACATGTTGGGGCATGACTGAAGCACTCAACAGAGAATTGTCAGAGAAGGGCAATATTCAGCAAATTATTGTCAGCGAGAAATGTCGAGTCATCCATCGTCTTATGCTCATTCATTCGTTAACTAAAATATTCGTAGGATTAATTCTGAATCCAAGCAAGTTCTTTCCGAAATATGCAGAAGCACTAAACCACGGTCTAGGAGAATAGCCGAAAGTAAAGAAACAATTGTATTAAATTATCTCTCGGAGCAGTCAGAGTGTTTCGACCTAACATATTGATCAAAAAAGGAAAATCATGTCTAATATTGTACACTAGTGTCAACACGCAGATAATAGATTCCAAAATCGAACACTACTGTCCAGAATCGAACAGAAGTGTTTAGAATCGGACAATAGTGTCCAAAATAGGACACCATTGTCAAGAATCGGACACCAATGTCCAGAATCGGATAAAAGTGTCCAGAATCAGACACCTAGTCCAAAATCGAACGCTGGTGTCCAATTAAGACATTGATATCCAAATAGGACACTAGTGTCCAGAATCGGACATGAGTGTCGAACATGGGACATAATTGTCCAAAATCGGGCAATATTTCCAAAATAAGAAACTAGCGCTTTATGCCGGTCATTAGTGTCCACAATAGGATACTAGTGTCCAATATCGGGTCACAACCTCTACGGAGGCATTCTAAGTGAAATTTAGAGGGCCACTCTCAAATTGTGAGGGGCTTTGGAGAAAAGGTAGGGACAGATGACATTTTCATGGATTCGGATGTGGCATTGAAAGTTCAAGTCTTCGTTTTCTTTTTTTTTTCTGGTTACGTCTTGACATTTCAAGTTTTTCCAGCTACCTTGACCATTCTATTCTGTGAAAACTTAATGGAAGTAGTACAATTTACTTTTGCAATGCATTTGAGGCAGACAAGAAAATGAGAAACAAGTGTATAAACAAATGCAAGAAATAAGAGTTTGTTTTCATTGCTGGTGTAGAATGCACTCTTTGGATGAAAAGGGCACATTTACTCAGTTCATTACTAGCAAAAACAGTTTTTTCAATATTCGTATTGAATACGATACAACACTATGTTTACTGTAAATCAAGCCAAGTGTGTACTTCAACTCACAAATTATTCAATATACAATAGCGTTGTTATTCTTTTTAACAAATGCGGAAAAAAATTTTAAGGGTAGTTGCTAACATTTTACGACATGATCCTTAACTAATTTTCCTTACTTCAACTCTAAATATACTATGCCGACTTTATTTCCAGAAAAAATTTTAAACAACTATTCCACGTGCGTGCGCTGGATACGAGATGATAGCTACGGGCCTCGTTGGCTATCAATCATCTCATATCCAATAAACGCGAGAGAAATAATTGCTTCACCAAAGACGCCCCACAATATAGATAAACAAATTAAGTTTCTATCTCCGTTTTAATTTTTGAGCCGACGCGTACTCTTACTATATTTAGAGAGCATGGTATAATGGCCGATAACCCATGATGGCTATGCCTATGGAAACTCTTGAATCGCATCAATCATTGATCCAATTTTTTATAATAAAGAAATTTACTAACAGTTAAGAATGTGATCACTCCAAGAATACCTGATAAATTCGTCAGTCAGAGAAACACACGAGCACTGGACTTCTATGAAAGGGTGACGTTCACCATATAAATGTAAACAATAAATGTTAACGTTACGATTAACGACACACGCTTTCGTTTAGTCCAGACCTCTTGAATCTTAAGCGAATCCACCGAGGAGTAATCTGAAAGGACAAGCCGAAGCCGAAACCTTATATTTGATAGGGGCGATACCGAGATCTCGGAGTCGGATTAAAGAACATCAATTCTAGCGAGGGGTATCCAGTGGCGGATCTAAGGGAAGGGCCCGGAGGGACCGCCCCCCTCATTACGGGTAAAAAAAATTGCAGAGAAAAAGCCGGCAGGTGTATACACACACACAAACCCCCCCCCCTGAACTCAAGGTCTGGATCTACCACTGATATTGATTCTTTCAATAATGCATGTGCGCTTAGGAGTTGTTTTCTCCTGAGTCTGCGTTATTCTAGCCACCGAGAAAGGCAAAGAGCACAATTGCAAATAATGGAGCGTGCAATAACCGTGGTTTTCCCCGAGTAACTCTGCTAGTCGCTGCGAGTACCGTGAGAGCGATTGGAAGGATCAGTTTCGATTTTAAAAATCCTTAGTCTCCGTTGATTTACAGAGCAAGACAATTTTTTCGTTAATAAATTGAAATCTTTCATTTGTTTGGCTACGTTGTTGGTACATTTATAGAGTACCGAGTAAACATCAATTTTACAGTTCGGGGAAACCTTTTAACCGACTGTAACGAATGCACTGGTAAATTATGATAATCATCATATATTTACTTTACCAGCTGTTCTGAGAAAATATCAAGAAATAAACTAAAACTAACGGTAACACACAATGATAAAGAAAAAAGACAAAACAAAACAAAAAAACATAAAAAAAAACAAAACAAAGTAAATGGAAATTGAAAGGAAAAAGGAAAGTAATAACGTACCTAACAGTTGGGATACATGTACAAAACAAAAGCTCGTAAAAAAACCGACATAAAGATAGCCTTGGAAAACTGACTATATTAACGCGAAATCTATTTAATTATGCTAATGCCGCGCAGAAATTAGAACTATAGCCATGATTGAAACCGCTGAAAGACTTTGAAACACCGTCCTTGCAAATAACAAGGATGATCACTAAAAACGAAGTAGCAACACTGCTATCAATATCGAGGGAAAAAGTTAGTACCGTACTCGGTATCGATTTTTAAAAACCGGTATCGGCAAATCCTTGGTAATAATCGACACAAAAGGCAGAATCTCTCTCCTGGTGCGTAATTTAAATGTGCTACCGAATTGAAAGAGAGGAAATACATACATGTCTCAGATTGGTCGTATTTATGATTTTAGCGTATTTACTTCATTAACGAGCGCGAAATATGCTAAATTCGGTAGGCTTGCAAGTAGAATATAGACATCTCATTGGTTTGCGAGAGAGACTTTCTCCATTCCTGCATATTATGTGCCTTACAATTCATACACTTTCAAATGTGCTTAGCTAGCAGAGGTCCAGGTATACTCATTTCTCACAATATGCATTCTTCTTTTCTTATCAGCAGAACGTTCATTTTGCAGCAATTTAAGTGGCCACGTTCATTGACTGAGGGTCAACTCAATTGTACAACAACTAATTTGCGATGGAAGGAACACCTGGAAACCAGCTTCTGAGAGTGCTTGAAATCCAGATTCGCCGATATTGTTGCCTCCCAAATATAACTGATGCAACGTGCTATTGGTTTTTCGAACCTCCGAAAGAGCCTTTGCACCGGAAGGTTCAATTCCGTTTTCTGCGATCAACAGTGTAGCCAGGGTTTGATTTCCTTTCAGGGCCTGGCAGAGTGTTTTAGCTCCAGAATCTCCAATGGCATTACTTGACAAGTTAAGACCAATCAGTCCTTTGTTAATTTTAAGGGCCTGGGCAATTGACTGAACACCTTCAGGACCAATGCCATTAGCTGACAGATCAAGCTCAGTCAGGGAAGAGTTGACTCCAAGACCATCTGAAATTAGCTGGGCACCTCGAGCTCTGAGCGCGTTCTGCGATAGACCCAAAAAGACTAGTGCTGTGTTGGCTTTAAGCGCTTCGGAAAGAAAATGGGCCCCTGGCGCTCTGATGTTGTTCCTTGACAATTCTAAAATTTTCAAAGTTTTGTTAACCTTGAGGCTTTCAGCGATTAATCGGGTGCCACCTACACTTACTTTGTTTCCTTGAAAATAAAGTGATACCAAGGAGGAATCCACTCTTAGGAATTCAGCGACAGATCGGATACTCTTCTTGGTTATCATCTTCATATAAGACAGGTTCAGACCGGTCAGGGTGGTACGATCTCTGACGGTTGTAAGAAGCAAATTAATACCAACATCATCTATGCCACTTCCTGACAGATTCAATTCAGCGAGCGTATTGTTTATTCGGAGAGTTTCACAGAGCGACAAAACACCAGGGTTACCAAAGCTTAAGTTTCCTCCCAGGATCAGATACTTTAACGTGGTATTTTGGCGTAGACTCTCTGCTAGAAATGTGGCACCACGGTCGGTGATTCCATTTACTCCCAAGTTTAAACAAACCAGGGTTTTATTAGCCCTTAAGTACTCCGCCAAAATCCCGGCGCTATCATCTTGCAACGCATTGCCAGCCAGGCTTAATGAGTGGAGGGTGGAGTTAACCATTAGCACGTCTACCAATTGCTGGACCCCAACTGCGCTGGTAAAATTGTTTAGTAAGTGGAGCTGTTCCAGTGTTTGGTTGACCTGCAAGGTCCTAGCCAAGGAAACAGCACATGTGTCTCTGGGAAAATACAATGGCAATGGGGTACTGAATTCCTTCAGAGTGGTGTTTACTCTTAGGGCCTCAGCAAGCAACGGGATGTCACATCTTCCGTCGAAAATAGCAATATTCTGTCGCTGCAGTTTAGTGCCAAACAATAGCAACAGCTGACTAGAAAGAATAGAACTAGTTACAAAACAGTCCCTAATGCATTTTAAGGCAAAATACGATAAGTAACTTGCGAGAAAGTCATTGCTTTGATTAATGTTCGCGACTATGGTGTTCATGAAATATGTTGCTCTCTCTTCACTCTTGAGGCTGATAATTCCGAATGCAAAGAAATGAGCGAGCTCAAACTTAAGGTATGACCCATCTTTTGGAAAAAGCACTTCAGGGGTAATTACACCACTTAAAATCTGGTTCGCCAAAAAAAAGCCCGCAAAGAAATCTTGAAAACTTTTGTGAATAAATGCATAATCCAGGCAAGGACGTCTTTTGCTGCGATTGGTGTGGACTGACAGGAACTCAAATACCGGTATTTCACTTGCTGAACCTCCAAGTTCCTTTCCCTGCAGGTACAACTGATCTTCTATCAAACCTTTAAAGGCTAATCGTCCAAGTCGCTTTACATCATCTTTGTAGAAGTCAATTAAGTTTCCTTCTACATCAGAGAGTCCTTTCTTTCGCCGAAATCGCCTAAAAACACAACTAGCTATTTCAAGATAGAGTTCAGTTTTGCTTGAGGGCAGAGTGCCGCGATAGTCTTCACCCAGGAGACAGAGAAGAGCTGTCGTTAAAGGATGCATCGTCAGTTCCAACAGTTCTTTCTTGCGTTCTATTTCACTTAAGAGCCTCTGACCTAACGCTTCCCGACCATCAAAGTAACGAGTGATAAAGCTTCGAGCATGCTCTGTTGAGAATCCTGTAATGTGAAGTAAGGAGTCACAATACTTGCTCACAGTCACGCCACCCTCCTGCCTGGATGTAAGAATGATGTGACATTTCGGAAGCTCTCTACCTTGAACAAGGTCAATAAACATCTTCAAAAGATTTGATGGAGCTTCATCCAGTCCATCAAGTACAAGTAACACCTGGGATTGATTGGCTCGAATGAACTTGAAGAACTTCTCTTTTGCGTCCGCTTCGATGTCTTTTGGAAGAAGCTGTTCATCAATAGCATCCCATATGCTGCCTGACATGTCGCAACATCTGAGAAAGAGAAGCAATTCAATAGTGGGGAAGGATTCCTCGGTTTCCAGACCATTGGCCCAGTCATATGCCACCTTTTGACAATAGGTTGTTTTGCCCATTCCTGGTTCCCCCTCAATTAGGACAGTCCTTGGCTTGGAACGGTCCTTACGAGGTTTGAAGACTCCTGTTGTACTATCTATTTGCTCTGCCACTGATCTTCCAGCTTTGTCGCGTGTGACAATGGTTGGCTTGGTAAATATGTCGTTTAGGTCAAAGTTGAACTCTTCACACCAAGGAAACGGCGACAGCCGACCTTCACGCGTATTGTAGAGTTTGCGAATCGTTTCTATGAGGTCATTTGTCTCTTCAAATTCTGAAAGCGATGTAATTTCTGTCAATATGGTATTTGAGTATGACTGCTAGAGACACAGCAATGAACATTAATAATAAACGAAGCTTAGCGAAACCTCTTCCGAGCGCAAAGGAGCCAAGGTGTGAGAAAACAAGATAGTCTGAATCAAATGCAAGGGAAGAAAGGAAACAAAAGGATAGACAGTAAAGATAGGGGAGGATGAAAGGAGAGGACAAAAATTAAGAGAACCAGTCAGAAAAGAATTAAAGAGGGACGTAACAAGAGGGCAAGAAGAATGAAAATATAGATAGAAAGATAACCTGGCGGAGGAGAATGGGAATTCAAGGAAAGGAGGGAGAGTAAAAGACTTCTGCTGCAGGCAGATATGTAAAACAAATTAAACAAACAAAAACAAGAAAATATAGTATACCCAAAGTTTTTTCAAAAACAAATCCAAGACAACGTCTATTAATTTTGAATTTGGAATCTAACGTATTTCCCAAAGGATAAAAGAAAAAAAAGGTGAAGTGAGGGAAGGGAATTGAAAGAGAAGAGAGGATAAGTAAGGGGGGGGGGGGGGAGAGAGGGACTGAGAGGAAGAAAGAGGAAAGGAATGGGGACTCAGGGGTGAAAGGATAAAAGAGAAGCTAAGAAAAAAGGGGAGGGCGGGAGGGAAATAGGGAGAACAAGACATGACAACAAAGGGAAAAGAAAATTAGGAGAGGATAGAGGAGGGGAAGGGAAAAGAGAAACAGGGAGATGAGATGAGAAGAGAGATAAAAGAGGGGAGAGAAGAGAAATGAAAGAAGATGGGAGGGCAGGAGAGAAAAGAGGAATAGAAATTAGGAGCTAGAGGAGAGACGAGAAGAGAGGAGAGAAAAGGAGACGAGATGGGATGAGAGGAGAAGGGATGGGGTGGGGAAAGGAGAGGGGAATGAAACCAAGGAGTGAGTTATAAGAAGAGGGGAAGGGGGAGGGGAAAGCAAAAGGGAGGTCATGAAATGAGAGGAGCGGGGAAAGAAAGTCAGAAGCAGGTTGATAGAAGAGAGGAAGGAAGGAGAAGAGAGAGGGAGGAGGGGGTTAAAGAGAGGATACAGAGGGAAAGAGGAGAGGCAAGAACAGAAACTGAGGAAAAAAGAACAGAAGAGAGGAGAGGAGGGGAAAGAGAAGGAAAAAAGCAAAAGCATCTCACTCTTATAAATATTTCAAACTAGAGGAAAAGCTTGAATATTAATAACCACATCAGAAATATACCTTTGGGTTGAGATGTACTTGTTGATGTCGTCAATTTTTCAAGTTTCCTGTTGATTTCTTCTAGTACATCCTTGATGTTGTCCTCATCCTTTTTCCACTGTTTTAAGAGTTCTTCAAAGTGGTCAGCAATTTCAGGGTCCATGCATTCATTTTTTAAATCATCAATGGCAGCTTCATATTTAGTTCCTCCAAGACTCACAAGAGCATCTCGTATCTCCTTCCAATAGACATTAAAGGTTGCATCATCCACAGAGGCCTGGTCTGCATGGCCATACACGGTGTTTCTAAAATATTTCACCCTTGCAATGTTGGCCTCAGTGCTCACATCTGTTTCAGATGGAAGTGCATCCCAGCCTGTTGCTGGGGGAGTCAACCCACAAATGTTCCTCAGAAGAATTGTCAGAAGTGTAATGTCAAAGTCTCTAGAGGATACAGAGGTGCGTATTGCAGGGTATAGCTTTCCCCATTGAGTAGCATTTAAAACCTTTTTGCGCAGTGCTTGCAGTTTGGAATGATATGTTGTCAGGATGGTGTGAAGACTGGCAGGAGGATGTATTTTGTCAAATGTGACCCTAATCACTTCAGATCCCACACCAACCAGAAGTCGACAAAGTCGTGCATAATTGGTTGTTTCTTTAGTGGAGGAAAATGATGCTGAAGTGCCAGATGCAGCCATAAATCCTTCCTAAAATAATAATGCAATTGTGTCAAAGATTATTTTAGGTGATTATATGGTGACATACCCTCCTTGATTTTGAAACAGGCGACTAAGTAGACTACGAGGAGTACTGCTTTTTGGCAAAGTCCATCACACAAGCAAAAAAAGAAAAAAAAAAAATACATCGCCAAAGAAAAAGACTGATGTTAATGCTCCATGCTGATGCAGTTTGTCAGGTGCCCTATATTAAAGAGCTTAAGCACCAGATGTTCTTGAGGTCACGAACGCCTACCAGAAGTCATTAGAGGAACTATGTACATACTGAGCATGTCATGACGTTCGCGTGGTCACGTCGCAGACGCCAGAACGCCACTTTTCAGGTTGAAGGTAGAACGCCACAAAAATATGCTGTTATTTTGTTTATAGGAGATCAATTATTGACTCAAAACCATAAAAAGCTCTTCTGCTTTTCATTAAGTGATTAAAAAACGTTTTCGTAGCGCGTAAAGTGGTTTTTGCTTAATCGATAGATTAAATGGGATTCGACAATGGCAGACAATCTTCTCGCCAAGTCTGGGTGAGTTAAGTCATTTGATTTCATGTCCATTTGAATCATCAAATGCAGAACTAAGAATTTTTTAAACCGGGTTTAAGCTTATCACAAATTACTTTACAATCCCAGATGTATGCGTCATTCAACCCTTCTTTCTTCTCCCTTTTCATTATTACACAATGGCATGTAAACCTTATTGGTCACTCAGTATGGCAAATACTATGATAACTAAGAATACATGCATCCAGACACAGATATTACAGTCAAACTAAGTGAAGTGTACCCCTCAAGATTACATTAATGAATTGATCATTTGGATATTGAACCCGCCAGTCGTTTCAAGAATGCAATAATATTTGCAATCGACTGTTTTCGCAGTGTTTTTACAGTGCAGTTTGTTCATTTTCAGGATTCCTCGTCAAATAGAACAATCTCATTGGAATTCAGAAACGGAATTCTAATTTGAACAATGATCCGCGCCTTTTCAAAACAGATACGGCTATCGGGTTCAATACCCAAATAATCAATCCATTATTGCATTCGTGAAACGGCTAGCGGGTTCAATAATCAAATAATCAATTCATTAACGAAATAAAAGTCTTGCGATGGCTTCGCCTGTAAACTATTTTTTTCGACCATGAATACACAGAAGAATTTCTACAAGTTCGTCAAGATGTAAATAGGCGAAAAAAGCTCGCGATAACATTCCATCTACAACATTTACAAGAAATTCTACACAACACTCGAACTCACCCTTCCCCCCATGTCTGACGCCATGTTGAAATAGTTCTGATCCATCATCACATGTTCGCATAATCAATCAGAAATAAACGTTAATGCTCATTTGCAACTGAAGATGACATGAGAATGTCGAAACATGTCTTGTAAATTTAAACTCAAAGTTGTTGTTTCTTTTTTGAGAGAAATAGACTTCTGATTTGAACAATGATCCGCGCCTTTTCAAAACAGATACGGCTATCGGGTTCAATATTCAAATAATCAATCCATTATTGCATTCGTGAAACGGTTAGCGGGTTCCATGTTCAAATATTCAATGCGTTATTGTGCTACTGAAACGATTAGCGGGTTCAAGATTCAAATAATCAAATCATTAATGTAATCCTGAGGGGTACGCTTCCCTTAGTTTGACTGTAACATAAAACAACACCGTTAACTAAAATTAAGCTGATGAAAGCAAAACAAGTCGGGTAAGGAAATTTAAAAAGTAACCTTCTGCGGGGGGTTACTTTAAGTCGCATTGGCCTCCAACACGTTTAAGGTATATCACATCGGCTTTTTAGACACATAGTTTCCTCCTTTTCAAGCGTATCGAATCAGATTAAAAATGTAAATCGAAGCTAACGAAGGAAGAATCGAATACTTAGGTTTGAAACAGGCATCGCAATTATACCAAGAAAGAGTATCCAAATGCTGCATTCACCCTCACTTTCTTCGACGATTAGCCAATGAAAAGAAAATTAACAATAACAAACCTGACTTCTTCGAAGACAAAGAAAATTACAAGAAACAATTGCCGCTGTTAAGTGGAGAGGCCATGTTCGCAACGCTATGATGAGACTTATCCGTGACGTCATCGAAAGTGAAACAGTATTTTCGTCTGACTCAACCCCAGTATTTACTCAAATAAACGAGACAGGTTGGGACCGGAACCGATAGTGTAGCATTCTTGCTAATCTTTTCATACGGTGGTGACTTAACTTGGTAAATAAGGTCCCGCTCTTTAATTGTTTTGTCCTCAAAATCCCTTGTTTTTGCCTTTTTGAAGTACAGATAAGCTGGGGAGAACTAAATAAAACAGCTAATTTGGTTAAGATAGCTTGGGTCTCAGGTGCCTTTGAATGTATTTGTGCTCCAAGATCCCTGATAACATCACCTAATGGGTTAACTTTGGTTGAAGCCACATTTAATTTTAGGGGTAAAGTGCTTCCAATGTGATGTCTTTAACTTCTATAGAATTCCCAAACAGATCCATGTGATTCAGTGAAGTATTCGCTCTGAGACTCTCTGACATTCACAAGCACTAAAGAGGGGGGAAGGGGGTCCCAAGGCTTTGGAGAAGAGATGAGGACACTTGATATTTTAATGGACTCTAACAAAATTAACCATGTTTCTATGGAACTCCAGGTCATGCAGAGAATAGTTGACCGATGCAAGAATTTTTTATTAGGGCAGTATCTACAACAGAAATCAAACTGGGGCTGAATGATATGATAACCAGTCTTTTGAATACTTTACTCTAAATCTGAGTACTATACACACAATGAAATATTTCAATTGCATTTATAATTTGAATAATAGACTAGTCACTACTTTTACTGTCTTTTCCAAAGACTGTTTTCTGCAACACTTTTCTTGACAATGACAAAAAGCTGCATAGCTGACATGGACAACAATTCATTTAAAAACTCACAAAGTTTATCTTCACTGCCAATACAATGGGGAGAAGAGAGTTTGGAGTCTAAATTGTAGTAAATGTCATTTATTTTGCGAACTGCAAACCAATGAGGCCTTTTAAGGGGTACTTCCAACCAAACTAGGTTAACATTTGAAGGTTTATTCACCACAAATCCAAAGATGTGTTGAAGGTCTAAACTTTCAACTTTCCTGTAAGGAAAAGAGTAGATAGAACAAAATCATTCCTGCTTTCCAGTTTCTGCTTTCTGTTAGCTTTAAAAACTCTTTACAGCAGCGAATTTACATCATCAGCTAAGTTGATAAAACCAAATTATCTTGTCATATCCTCTCTAACCACACAGAACCAAAGCTTTTTTTAAAACTAACCCCCTTGACCATTTTCTTATTCATAGTTTTTGTC
The DNA here is from genome assembly GCF_964205215.1 of Stylophora pistillata. Lineage (NCBI taxonomy): Eukaryota > Metazoa > Cnidaria > Anthozoa > Scleractinia > Pocilloporidae > Stylophora > Stylophora pistillata. The sequence goes on from NC_142528.1 coordinate 28,254,659, forward strand.
TCTTTTCTTTGAATTTTTAAGTCAAAATTGGTACTTCAAACATCGTTCTACTGCCGTACTTTTAATTATATTGGTAGTTTGTTGACCAGTCTAAAAGTGCTCAAAATATTACAGAGTGGCTCCTTAAAAGTGCTACTCTGATGAAAATTGTATCTCTTCCATCTAAGCTGTAATATAGTTCTAAGCACTTGAAACAGAAAGCACCACATTTAACCTTGTAAGCTATAAAGTGTTACCTTGGATAACTCCAAACTTTCAAGGGGTGAAAATTTGATCCTAGTGGCATTAAGAAGTTTTGAAAGCCTGGTGAGAAATCTTAAGATCCTGGAAATAATCTTGAATATCATCCTTGATGATATACACAACTTTGTATACACAATCATGTTAAGAATTTTGGAGGAGCATTGAGACAAATTCATCCCCGCTACGTGTTCATGTATATTATGACTATTATGAACTCATAACGAATTAACCATTGAGTGCATGTCAAGTCCAAAAATAAAATTCTGCTCTCCTCATTTGTTCCTACTGACTTGGTGCTTACTTCTCCGAGATTAGACTACTCACAATCTCTTGTCAAACCACACTGCTTCGTACTCCCTCAACTGCAACGCCGCCATTAGAACATTCACGTCATAATTTCCAAAGCCAAGCATATTTTTATGCGGATTGACGAAAGCGTTTGGGCTGAGCTGGTAGCTAATGGCATCTAGGTCTGCCTTACTGTAGGCATTCTGTTCTTGGAAAAGGTTGTTTAAGGTATGAACTGCACAAAGCATTTGTCTTTGTCGCTCATGATAAATTTCCATCCTTGGAACATTGTCGTTGAAACATTATTGGCGTTACACAAATCAGTTCTTCTTCTAGAAGATACTCCGCTGTCCACGTTAACGTGTTGTTCATCTTTCACACAAAAACGACAGAGCTCCGCAAAAACAATAATGCGAAATTTGATTTGCTTGCTTTTTCAGAGATTAAATTTCCAATAGATCAATTATTCCTTTCCTGTCCCTTTAACGAAACCCAGCATCGTTAACCCTCAATTTTTTGTCCTGTGAATTTTCCCATTACTTTAGATGTTTTTTGAGGAGGCCTGGAAACAATAACACCACGCAAGCGTCTGGGGCTGGCTGATGAAATTTACCTTATTTACAGTGAAAAACCCTTAGACAATTGTTATTATTGGTTAGAGGGACTTGTGTTACACCACATTTCCTCAGGCAACCAGGGTTTGGTGAAATCAGTGCCGTAAATCAGACGGTTCTGCACACTTTCTACACATAGCTAAGAGTGTTATTCTCTCATCATCCGAAGGGACTGCATACTGCAAGCTTTTACTGTCTATAACATAACGCCGGCGTACCTTGTTTGATTCTAGAGTCCCAGTTGTTTTCAGCAAGGAGTGGTCTTGATGATCCACGATTTAGGTGGGTATGAAACAATTGTATTACAGAAAAACGTGGATAGTTTCTAGAATTCTTTTAGTGTTTTTTTTCAAAATGGATAATAAGTCTTAGAATTTGGAACCTGCCTTAAGATCATGAAAGGATTTATGTTAATAGAGCAATTATGGATGTGCTCAGTTTGACTTCAGGTTCAAATTGTGCACAGATATGCTATTTAAATGTGTATATTTTAGATTTTTTTATTCATTGAGAATGTGACTCATTCCTTTCACTTTTCGGTCATAAAATTGTTGTTGTGTGGTTTTTGTAGGTCTTCAAGAGTGTAAATCACAAACAAAAGAATGAGTGCTCTTGCAGAGACAATCAATATAGAGGAAAAATTCTCTGGATCTTCACTGAATGGCAGACAGGAAGGGTCACTAGAGGAAGCTAACAACCTATTTGCACCAGACAGTAGTGGGGAATTTGATTGCGATGGTAGCAACACGTTAAATGATGCTGAACAAGCAATCGATCCACGGGTAGGAACAAGTTTATGATGGCCTGCAAAAAATTACCATAAAGATTTTGATTTCCTCACATTTTTTCAATGTTATTTTTCATTTTCAATTTCTTGTGCTTTGCGTATGTGGTATGATCAATCATATGAAATGAATCATTTTGAACTGCCGCAGGCGAAAAGTATGTAATTGATCCTTCCAGGTGAGTTACAGTTGAAGAATCCTGAAAAATCTGGGCTTGGACAGGATTTGAAACTGTGCCTCCCAGATACTGATGCTAATGCCTTCTGTCGAACTATAAAGCCACATGTTTGTAGTCAGGCAAACTGAAGTGGGCCCAGTCTCTGTTCCTTCAAATATTTAAAGAAATCTGTTCTCAATTAAATAAGATAAATGTATCTAATTAAACATTTTGTTGTGTAGTATGGCTGAGTATTTCAACGAGTTGTGCTGTATTTTGACTAGCCCATAGGGTAAGTCAAAACACAAACAATGAGTAAAAATACTCAGCAATACTACACAACAAAACATTTAATAAGAGATTTATTGTCTAACACACCAAACTGTTATTTCAGTGCAGCAAATTTTTAACCAGTTCTCTGGAGTACAAATACTGTATGATATTTGTACTTGATTTGCATGTTATTTGTACTTTACAAAGCACAGTTGGATAATAACGCATGATACCAACCACTACTACCAGATGAGTCATGTAGTCACACCGGAAAGAAAGGAGAAGATTCTGAAAACTTGCTTGGATTTACAGAAAAATTGATTTGTGATAATTTCATGTATGTTTCAGGTTGCCTTGATCAGTCCAGATGATAATCAATTTGATGTTTTACTGCAAAAACTTAAGGAAAGGTTAGATGAGGGACATGGGGAAACCATTTATGAAGTTGGTGTTGGGGGTAAGTAATCTTCATGTTGGTGTCTGGAGTGAATTCGTATAATTTTAATTCTTATATAAAAATAAGTGATTTTTTTTATCATGTGGCTAAATTCATCTGGACAAGCTTAAAATAGGGCACCATTTGTTCTTCTTATGGCTCATGGAGCAGATTTCATAAGGAGGAAATAGATAGATACAGTTTATAGAAGTTCTTTCCCCACTAGAGGTGTTTTGTAGTTTACAGTGCAAGTGGGTCTTGAAACTGGTGTTATTGGACTATGTTTATTGGGAGGGGGACTTGGCATTAGCTCATTAAGACCTGATTTATTCAGCAACTCTCCCTTCTTGCTTCTATATACTGCCATCTGGTTAGGTCAGGTTATAGAGCACCAAACTGCAGTCTGGGAGGTTGAAGGTTGAAGGTCAAGACCTGACCAACAATCAGGGTCTTGAAATAACTGAAGAGAATTTTCTACTTTTGCTATGACATCTGCAAATGATTTGGCATCTTTATCTTCAGCAATAAGGACAATAACCTGTAGGCCCCATCTCCTGCATCTTCTCTGTACTGGGTTACTAGGGGCAGGGTCTGAAATTAACTTTTTTAGGCAGGCGCCAACTAGCGACTGGAATTTTTTTTTCAGTCGCCATATGGAAAAATGTGGTCACCAAAAAGTGACAATAAAATTATTCCTTTGCAGCGAAACACAAGCCACACATTTAATCGATTTGGCTGAAAATCAAAGTTATTGTTTGTATAATTATCGGGGCATGAAATAGTTAATTGCCCTCTGGCGACCGGTTGTGAAATTCTGGTTGCCAGTGCAAAGTTTTTAGTCGTATTGGCGACCAGGAAAGCGCAATTTTGGACCCTGAGGGGACATAAGAGGACCCACGTACTTCTCATAAAGAGTAGGCAATGTAGATCCCAATGTTGTGATCTGACTTTGATTCTGAGGTTAGTGGGCATCTGCCATGATATCCATAAAAGAATTATAAAAATAATGTCTGGCCTGAGTCCCCCACAGTGTGTCATAAAGTGCCATGAGATGATGGATGTGGTGCTATAGAAATCCTTCATCATTGGCATTATAAATTTTGTTGTGGATATTTAAGGAGAATTTGGTGCTAAATGGTAATAAAACCCTCTAGCTGAGGGTGTGTATTCTCATTTAGTATATACTAAAACAGTGGATAGCGTTGAAGGCATGCTCTGATTGGCTAGTCAAACTCCGAATATCCCTTGCTATTTACCTCTGAGCAACTCGGGAAAAGTGGCGTCCTGGTTTGCATCTGTGACAAGTGAAGAAATCACTCAAATTAACGACGGTGGTGTATATTATCTCTGTCACTGTTTTAGTATATACTAAAACAACTATTCACCTCAATGTCGGTGGTTAGTGGTGGATATTTACCTCACCGCTTCATGTCTCAGTAAATATCCACCACTAACCACCTCCACTTCAGGGAATAGTTGTTAATTATTTACTGGTTGAAAAATTTCCCTGATGGATGTAGCTTCAAAGATTACAATACTCAATTTCATACTTGTCATCAGATGAGCATATTGATTTTGTAGATGGAGCAGCAAGTGGACTCACTGAAGAGGATCTTAAAGCATCTGTGGATTCCTTAAAACTATTAGCTGAGTCCTGTAATGCTGATGTTGTCCTGCTGAGAGAAAAGCCAGCAGAGGAGGGTACTGTAGCTGAATATCTTGTCCGTAACAGAGTGGATGAGCATGATTTTATGGAAGTGAGGTAATACTCATGGTCTTAAAATAAGTGAGGAGAATTTGTTACCTTTCTATAATCAAGGAATGGATAGATATTCTAGTCTTCTCAGATAAGGACGAATAAACCATAGGCCCTGTCTCCTGCAGGGTTAGGGGTAGGAGACGTTAATTTCCCATGCACAAGATTACTGTGTCGTGTGTGTGTGTGCGTGTGTGTGTGTGTGTGTAGGTAAGCATCCTTAAGTGCCTGTTTCAAATAAAGTTATGATTTTGAACCGAAAAAGTATTCATGATACAGATAAGTGGCTGTTAAACATTATTTTACATACCCCAACCTTTCTTGTGACACTTTGACTCCAATAGTATCCCAGCAGATGCTACATTGATAAAAATCCTAAAAAAGATAATCTCATTTTAATTTCTATATTTTATTAGGGTGGCAGTGGTAGGCAATGTTGATGCTGGCAAGAGCACCTTACTTGGTGTGCTGACTCATGGAGAACTGGACAATGGACGAGGCATGGCAAGACAGAGGCTCTTTCGCCACAAGCATGAGATGGAATCAGGAAGAACCAGTAGTGTGGGAAATGATATCTTGGGATTTGATAGCAGAGGAGATGTGGTGAACAAGCCTGATACCCATGGTAAGAAAATTATTGTTCATAGAAAACATAGTGCCCCCTCTTATCTGTGCACCAGAAGATTAGAAGCTCTTCTATGCGTCTTTTAAAGGGATTTACATTGCCTTAACTGATCCTTCATTGACTTAACCAAACAATACTTAAAGCATGTCTCATATTTCTATTTTTGTCTCAGGAGGTGGACTTGATTGGTCCAGGATATGCCAGAAGTCTTCAAAGGTTTGTTGCAATTCTGTCTTCTACCTTTTGTTTATTGAGGGGAAAGCCAAAAATTTTTACATTTCTATTTATCAGTTTTTTAAATAACTTACAGCACATTCTACACAATTTAAGTCATACAGCAAAAGGGGGCAAAACATCTCGTGGTAAAGTTCTTTTTGTTCTTTCATAGGTCATCACTTTTATTGATCTGGCAGGGCATGAAAGATACCTGAAAACAACAATTTTTGGAATGACAGGACATGTGCCAGACTTTGCCATGCTAATGGTAAGAAGTCATATCATTGTGCATTGCTTTTAAGTTATTTTTACTTTAACCACCAAAATTTTTTTTATTGATTACGAATGGACCATAGCGATAATTTTTTGTTCTTTGGACAAAGTGCGAGCAAGAATTTGTGCAAGGAAGAATTACAAGAAAAATAGTCTTTTACTACTCTTGCACTGGGTAATTAAGAGAAACCCCTAAAGAAATTTGAGAATCAAGGCCCACCCCATAACTTTTCAGATGAGTCCCTTTCTAAAGAACCAAATTTAATTTAAGTGTTGTGCATGATGTTTCACGAAGATCTTCGTTTTTTTGTTGTTACTTTTCTCATTTAGATTGGGTCAAATGCAGGAATCATAGGCATGACAAAAGGTAACAGGATTGACTAGGATTTGGATATATATATATATATATATTTTTGGCTAGTATTGATAACTTGAAAGGGAAGCAGAGAAAAGTATCAGAGGGCTACTTTGCAGTTTATTAGTATCTCTTTTTATATTGCTCTTTTGGACAAAGTTTAACATTCCCGGAATTTTTTTTTACCTACCAGAGCATCTTGGGTTGGCCCTTGCACTCAATGTTCCTGTGTTTGTGGTGGTGACCAAGATTGACATGTGTCCGCCCAATGTGCTACAAGATACCATGAAACTCTTATCCAGGATTCTGAAATCACCTGGCTGCCGTAAAATCCCTGTCATTGTTCAAAACAGTGATGATGTGGTTGTCTCAGCGACGAACTTTGTTTCTGAAAGGTATGAACTCAAGGTTTTTGGAGGGGTTAAATGGTAAATGGTTTTGATGTAGATAGTTGATAGTTTATTTGCACTTTAGGAAATTTTTATGGCGTAGAAATATTTCGGTGCGACAGTGAGGATATAGCTCATACTAACCAAGTTTGAGGTCCGCGGACTGAGTTTCGGGAGCCGAGCGAGAAAAAAACGGGGTTCCGTAACTTACAGTACGGACCGAAAAAATGAAGTTATTTAGTATATCTACATTCACATCTACTTTATTACTCTTCAACGCTATTACACATCAAGAAGAGATAAAAGAATAAAAATATAAAAATATAAACATAGCTAATAAAAATAATAAATAAATAAAATATGTAATTAACAATATAGCTATGCTTAAACTTAGAAAAATTTTGTACTGCAAAAAGCTGAATAATTAAGTGATCTAGTTCCAGGTGATAAACAGTTCCAGTCCCTATATATGGGTGAAAATAGAGGGGGACGTTTTCAATTCAAACAATCTTATGAATCTAGTGGGCCGAACCATAGTTAATCGAGGGAATTAACTATGGCCGAACAGTGAAATACCAGTACGGCCCCCCTAAGTTGATCAATCAAAGCGCACGCTCTATAAACTGAGATGATATATGACAGTGGTAGTGAAAACATAGCTGATGGCTATAAAAATTACCGATATCAAGACTTAGAATTTTTTGATGATCGATCAAAAATAAAAAGTGTAGCCTATTTGATAATCTCTGAGCATTTGTTTGTCTCGGTCGACCTACTTGGGTTTCTCATTTTTAAGAACGGCTTTCGGCTTATTCAAGAGCATGCAAGACTAAAGACTTATTACCCGTCAATCTTGATTAGTTATGAACGTTTGAGCAAACATCAGGTGACTTACACTTTGATTTTTCTTTTGAACTGTTCCATCATGACTATGTAAATAAACCATGATCATAGTGTCCTTTGTAAAGACTGATCAAAGTCACCGATCTCCAAAACCACTGTACCCTATCGTACCATAATTCTGGCGCCATATCTCTCGCACGATCACATACCCTATTAATCATGTGACTCTCTTTTCTTTTTTTTTTGGGCTAGGGTTTGCCCGATATTTCAGATTTCCAACGTAACTGGTGAGAACTTGGACCTGCTGAAGATGTTTTTGAATTTGCTGTCAATTCGAGCTCACTTCAGGAAAGATGAACCATCTGAGTTCCAGATCGACGACACTTACTCAGTACCGGTGGGTAACACATTTTTCAAGGGTTAATTTCAGTTAAAATTGAGTTAACTGAACGAAAAGAGGAGTGAAAATAAAACATTATCGATTTGTGTGCGCTAGAAACTATAAATTACATACATCAAGATCTTAGTGCTCGACTCCACCGCTGTAGCCTGGGTACGATTCTCGGACCTGGTTCTCGTCTTTGTTCCGAGGGTTTTTCTCCAAAATTCGGCCTAGAAACAGCAGACAGCCGCCTCGTGGTATGTCCACTGTTAAATTCCCATACTCATTTCCATTACTATTATCCCTCTCATGAACTTCAATAAATTTCTTCAATGTAGCTGGAAAAGATTGTTTTTTTATCTAAACGAAATCCTAAAGTTCTTACTTGTCTCTAGCCGCACCTTGTTCCTTAACCTTATAAAAAGCTTATAACCTAGAATTCTTTTTTTTTATGTGTTTGATTGATTTAAAGAGGAAGAGATACATATCAGTAATTGAAGTGTTGGATCATTTAGGGTGTCGGTACAGTTGTATCAGGCACGTGTCTGCGAGGCACCATTCGACTGAATGACACCCTTCTACTCGGACCAGATCCTCTTGGTCAGTTTCAACCGATCACAGTAAAGACAATACATCGCAAAAGAATGCCAGTGAAGGAACTCCGTGCGGGACAAACGGCTTCGTTTGCTCTGAAAAAGGTGGGTAACATCTGAAAATCATGCATTTGACTTTGGGATATCTTTTTTAACATGTAAAAGTAAAACCTATTTATGTAGGAGATATGGAAGTATAGATTGTACAAAATTCGGACTTAAGTCGCAAAGTGATGTTTTGATCATCTCACGAGAGGGTGGAGAAGAGTTTAAGAGGCATCCCGTCCCACCCCTCTGCGCCTTGTCTTTGCCCCTGTGCTGAGTTACATTTGTTTTACTCTTCGTCCTTGTCGAAGGAAGGCTGTTTATAATAATAGGCAAAGTAAAGGGTCATGAGAAGATTATTTGCGATGTCATCAAATGTAACTTGTGCTTTTTTTTGCATTCAGATAAAAAGATCTCAAATACGCAAAGGAATGGTTATGGTGGATAAACAAGTGAAGCCGCAGGCATGTTGGGAATTCGAAGCCGAGGTTTTGGTTCTTCATCACCCGACAACCATCAGTACAAAATACCAGGCAATGGGTTAGTACGCTGAAGGAGGTTATAAAGCGAAATATTGCAGTGATACTAATGGAATTTTTCGCCTACGTAACGGGCCGTTTTTTTTGGACGGTCGATGGAAGCAAAGGCGGCCAAGCTTTGAAGACGAGATACATAGACTTCTCTAAGTTTTCTTTCCTATAATCTAGCGGCTTCGCCACTCGTCTTCCCAGCTCTGCCAATCAATGCTTCAGTGGAGCATTCAAAAGCGCCAGCTTAGTTAGTTATAGAGCTTTTGTTTATTTTTAAGCTGTTAACTACATCTAGGACAGATGGCACGCCTTTCAATTAAGCAAAAGACAAGACTCGGTCGAGCTTGCATCGTAGACAACGTTTACTACGGGTTTTAATGACATGCCATAAGGACAGGACGAAAGAGACGACGCTCGTATTTTAAACTAGAGAGACGACTGGGGACAAGTAGGCGTTTTATACTAATGTATATTTAGTTTATATGGGGCTTGTCAGACTCTGATGAGGATCAGACACAATCTTCAACGACAGATCTTCCGAGGACAAACTTTACTCGTGCGATTTCACTGTTATCTTTATTTCCTTTATTTTCAGTTCACTGCGGGAGCATGCGGCAGACGGCAACAATAATTCACATGGATAAAGACCATCTTAGAACAGGAGATAAGGCGATGGTGCGTTTTCGCTTTATAAAACAACCGGAATTCGTCAAGCCGGAAACCCGAATGATCTTCAGAGAGGGTAGAACGAAAGCTGTCGGTACTATACAGCGTATCGATCCAACTGCGCATCCTCCGCCTCAGGTTGGCGGGAAAGTCAAACACCGTGGACCGGGCAGAGGCACCGCACAGTCACGTGACAAGAGCAAAGACGGAGCAAGTGCGCAGGCGTCAACAAGCTCAGAAAGAACAGGGAAAAAATGACTTAATAGTGACATAGTTTTCTCATATTTAAGTCCATCTTAAGGTTTTTAAGATTCTTCGGATAACTTTTAGCATAGTTATTTAAGATTTAGATTTTTACCACCACCAT
>NC_142528.1:28449494-28531994 GCF_964205215.1 Stylophora pistillata
TAAATAGAGTTTGACTAACTCTTTATAAGGGGTATAGTTAAAAATTCTCACGATAATAATATCTATAATTAATAATGTTCATCGACACCTTTTCTCTTAAGTAGTCAATTTTACAGTTGTTTGCTTGGTTGCCAAGCCTTTGAATGGGAGTGAGGCTAGGGGTGACCTTGTTATGATACAAACCTTGCTGCTTTTCAAATGTAAATCACTTTGTTATCATGCTAACTAGATACAGGTCTCTATCATGACAAGGTCACCTCCAGCCTCACTCCAAATCAAAGGCTTTGCAACTAAGTACGCAACTGTAAAATGGCCCATTTCCATGGAACAAGTGGAGTAGTGAATTCTTATGCAGATGAAGCCGCAGTATGGTGTCCCATTTGTTAGTTTCCACTTTCAAAGCATCGAAACATGTTCATTCGGCATCGAAGGTACTAAGTGTTCACTTGGAGACTAATGAACGCGGACAATGACTAACAGTTTGCTGATTGAAGTATTTGCTCGTGTTGTATTCAGCTTCACACGCGGCGTGACAGAGCATTACAACCCTGATGAACCAGAAGTGGAGACCTTTGGATATGACAATACCTTAAGCAGAGAGGGTCGAGAGTGGAATTGTCAGCCCGTTGATAAACCCATATATCAGGAATATTCACCGCCATTGGACGACGAGTATGATCTCGTGTCCGTAAGTAATTTTCGAGTTAGATATCGGCTCATCAACGCGAGTTCACCAGATGAGAGTGAAGACGAACAGCAAGATGGAGATGACGAAATGGCCTGGAAGCGATTCAGACCATCTGCTCTTCGGACAGTTTGTCAATCAATGTACATCGGTGCCTTGATTTCACTCTTAACTCCTGCCATCCTTGGTCTTCTTTACATCACGATCTCTTACACCTCCAACGAAACAGGACTGAACTGTCAATTTCAGCCCAAAGAGACAATCCCAGTTAAGATACAGTGGATCACAACATTGACTGCCCTGATAGCTGTTGCCTTTCTTTACATGTGGTATTTTGTTGGAATACTCTTTCTTTTTCGACCTTACCAGTTAAAGGGTGTGAAAAGAAAACTCATTTTCGTTGCTTTTTTCCTGTTTTGTGTGGATGCAGTGTATCGTGTTGTCCTTCAAGCCTACGGGATATCTCATTCCAAGCTCTCTGCGTTTCAAAAGGTTCCTCTCAATGTTTCATTTATAATTAGCATATGTTGGCAAGCTTATCTTTTGACAAATCACTTTCGGAACCTGTCGAGCAGAATAAGTTTATTCGTGAAAATAACAACTCCGAGCTGTTTCACTTTTATTATAGGTATCTTCATAGGATCGTTTATTTATCCAATGTACAACAAACGGACTGAAAATGGAAAACTCTTGATTGCACTCTTCTCGCCTCTCTTTGGAGTTATCTTTAAGGTACTCTTACGACTTAGCGCTCAACGCTTGAAGAAAATTGCTCATCCGGAATACTCGTATATCTTGTTAGCGCCGTTTTATTTTGGATCAGCGGTCATGTTTCGAGTAATGCAGGCAGAGCTTGACAACCTCAAGTTCATCGCTGTTCTTGGAATAGTAAGTAAGTAAGTAAGGACTTTATTTATAGAGGGGGACACGTAACAGCTGAAAAGCTGACAAACCTGTGGCCCTCTAACTAGATTATACAGCATTACAAAAAACTGATAAATAAATAAATATATAAATAATTACAAAATTCTATGATAGAAATAGCAGGATATATTAAAAATATTCAGAAAGATAAAATTAATTTATAAAAAATTAAAATTAGATAATGTGCTATTGCTTAATATTGTTTCAAAGTTGTCCAGGTTTTTATATGAGCTTATAAAATGCTTTTTCATAGCTGTTTTGAATAGTTTTATACTAGGCTTATTTTTGATATCATGGGGAAGGCTGTTCCATAACTTAACTGCGTCAACACTGAATGCCTTGCCACCATCGTTATTTCTTAGGTATTTGGGACACACTAAATTTAAATTGCCATGTCTAGTAGACCTATTGTGTACAGAACTGTTCGTCTTGAGCAAGTCTCTGATGTAAATCGGAACATCGCCTTTAAGGCTCTTAAAAATCATTGTACACTTATTTAGTTTGATTTCATCAAAAAAAGGCAACCAGCCTAGTTTACTAAAGTTTACAACACTTCTAGAATAAGAGTCCACTCCAAGAATTACTCGGGCAGCCCTTTTCTGTAACCTTAGGAGACAGTGGAGTTCTTTAACGTCGCAGATATTCCAAACCATGCTCCCGTACATAAGGACGGGTTTAATCAAGGCGTTATAGTATAAGAGTCTTTCTTTTATTGGAAGGTATCTCTTTATCTTTTTCAATAAACCAATACGCTGAGAAAGCTTGGCCTTTAGGCTAGAAATGTGGTCACTAAATGTAAGATCTTGATCGAGTGTTACACCAAGCAATTTATAAGAGGTTACTTGTTCTATTTCGGCCCCATCAAGGGTCACTGACAGGTGATTGCCATCAACTAATGATGAATGTAGCCTCTTTCCGGTGATAAGTAATGCTTTGGTTTTAACGGCGTTTAGGACCATCCCATTTTCGCTAGACCATTTACTTAATTTATCCATGTATTCTTGAAGACGTCGTTCCAATTCCAAAGGTGCATTATCGATATTAGCGCTGGCTTTAAATGTGGTGTCATCCGCGTAGGCATGAATTGAGTCCGATCCAACAGCTTCGGGAAGATCATTGACGAACATTAAAAATAGTAGAGGTCCTAATATGCTACCTTGAGGAACTCCATTGGTTAGCATAAGTTGTGACGAAGTCGAGTTATTTACAGTAACACACTGTTTGCGATTGAGTAGATAGCTCTGCAATAGCTTTACAACATTATCTGGAAATCCATATGATCTTAACTTTACCAGGAGAATGTCATGATTGATGAAGTCGAATGCCTTGCTATAGTCCACAAAAACCAAGCCGCTGACATTGTTCTTATCAAGGTCAAGAAGGACTTGGTCCAGAAGAAACAACAAAGCAGTATCCGTGGAGTGGTTTTTACGGAACCCTGATTGGAAGCGGTATAAAAGTGAATTTTCTGTTAAGTAGGTGTTCACAGCATTGAAGATGTGTCTTTCAAAGACTTTAGAAAGAATAGGCAAAATACTAATAGGACGATAGTTTTGAATATCTTGCTTGTTTCCTTGATTCTTGAATAGAGGTTTAACCTTTGCTATTTTCCATTGTGAGGGAAATGTACAAGTTTCAATACAGTGATTTATAATTTTAGCTATGGAGCATGATATTTCAGGAGCTGCAATCCTTAGAACTCTGGCACCAAGCCCATCGATTCCCGTGGCTTTGTGTGTAGGTATACTTAGAAGATAATCGTTAACCTCACTAGGAGTTATTTGCGGAATAAGATTCTCAATTTGACTGTTAGATTTGTCTGGTGGACCAGGAAGAGCATCATAATGAAGTACAGGTGCCGCCTTTATGAGACATTTATATACATCAACGAAGAAGCGGTTAAAGCGTTCAGCGATTGAATGGTCATCCTTTATCAAGTTGTTGTTTTCGTCAGCAATAGGGACGGAGTCGTCGTTATTCTTTGTATCTTTAGATAGGTCTTTAATTAAAGACCAAAGTTTCTTTGGACATTTTTGATTTTTACTGAACTGAGTTTTAAAGTACTGTTCCTTCGCATTTCTTAGTTTCCTCGTCACTTTGTTTTTAACCAGTTTAAAAGCAGACCAATCTTGCTCATTTTGTGTTCTCCTGGCCCTCTTTAGAAGATTATCGCGTTTATTTATTTCGTTGTATAGATCATTAGTGAACCATTTCGGCTGATTGATTTTCTTCACACTCTTGGACTTTAAAGGTGCGTGATTATCAAGAATGTCATTAAAGATTTTGTACCAAGATTCAACAATGTCATCGGCATCTCGAAAAACAAAGGAGATATCCCAAGGGGCTTCTCTTAGGTCTCGCAGAAAGCACTCTTTGTTGATTTTGTCGATATTTCTGTATTTGATTTTGGAATGTTGTTTACGTTGTGCATCCATGGTTTTGTAGCACCTCAAGATGGTGACCGGAAGGTGATCGGAAAGTCCAGATTTACCTATGGATACTTCTCTAATTCTAGCAGGATGACTCGAATAAATATGGTCTAAGCACGTATCAGAGGCAGGTCTTGTTACTCCATTTACCATCTGCGTTAATCCAAGACTGTTCAGTGCCTTTGCGAGACAATGTTTTGAATAACAGTTGAAATCAATATAATCCAAATTGAAGTCTCCCAGAATAATCAATTCATTGTTTTGGAGATGGGCATTTTCAATATTTTTACCCAAGCTCTCATTATAATCTTTGTTGGCTGAAGGTGGACGGTAAACACCAGATATCAAAATCGGTCTCTTTGATTTATGAGGACAAATTTGAAGCCAGAGAGTTTCAAGATCATCCAGTTCCAAATCTCTTCGACGTGAAGCCATAACTTTCTCATTTACATACGCAATTATGCCGCCACCTTTCTTCCCGATTCGATCTTTTCTGTGTAATGTGTAGCCGGGTATCATGTAATAGCTGTCTGGAATTTTACTTGATCCGAACGTCTCAGTGAGAATTAAGACGTCGAGTTTAGCAGCACTGTTGTTGTTCGAGGTGAGCATTAGCGATAGTTCTTCCAATTTGGTGTCAGTCAGTCGTTGGATGTTCCAGTGGCAGACTGATAAACCTCTGAAGCCTACAGGAGGTTGAAGGTTATTAGGTCCTGGATTGACAGCAATATCGCCAGATAGAAGAATACACAGACAAAATTGGCTAAGCTTGACGAACCGCAACAACGCGTGGAGCTTCAAATTCAATTCGCAAGGTGTGCATTTCGAAGGCTTTGACTTACAGTTGAATGTAGGTGGAGCAGATATTTCCTTCCCAATGAAGAGTCACGAATAATCCACGGCGCGGCAGAGGTTTTAGAACGAAGCACCATGGTCTTCATCGATCATATTTTTCATGTAATTTTGAAAAGACACTCAGCTCCTTGGGGAAGTCTTCGTACTCCTCGCCGTGAGAGGCTAATGGCTGATATCGTTATTATAAGCATGTTATCTGAATCAACCGCTATTGTTGTCTGTAACGGGCGTTTGTTAATTGTATCGATTCATTTACTTACAAAACGTTCCCCTTTTAAAGCTGCTACAGGAATTTGTAGTTTACACCTCAGTTGCAATGGTTGTTGAGTGGTTTTTTACCGGCGTATCCTTGGCCATCGAAACTCGCTTTCAGAATATTGCAGTTATGGCCGTCTGGCGAAAAAGATGGAAAAGACACATTTTGGTTGCGATGGTTAATATGGTTCTAATAGCCTTCGGGACGACAGGAAAACTCTTGGAAGTTGTGCATGGGCGCCTTGCTGAGTCCGAAGGTCTTCCGTGCAGAATGCCCTTCACTTAAAGAACTTCTTCAAAACCAAATGCAGACTTTCAGCCTTCCTAAGGGTAATTAATGGACGTCTAGTGCTCAAGATTGTTGACATGTTGCATTCACTGGTTTGTTACGGAAACGTGGCATTGAGGAGAACAAAATCAACCCACTCAGCTTGTGAGAGGCAAGAAATCTTTCAGCATTTAAGGTATATTTGTGACAGGCGACGATAGAAGACTTTTAGACAGCGAACTAACTCTAATTTGCGAGTCAGCGAGAGGTTTTCACGAGAAAAAAGAGCTTGCAAGAACGCCATTATTTTCCGTTTACAGAGCATTCGCTCATGCACACGCCTTCCTTCTTGATAAAAAAAAATGGCAAGTCCTAATACTAGATCTGATAGGCATATAGATAACGGAATTAAAGTAAATAGGTAATTGTAAACTGTTTAAGACAGTGTATTTGGAATACACTGCATGTAGATCAGATGGTAGGATCAAAACTTGGCAGAGTTCAATACCGTGATGGTTTTCTTCTTTGTTTTTCATGCATGTATGGAAAGGTTTGCAAGAGGACACACTTTCTCTTCAAAGAATCGTCCACTTTACGTCTAGCTCCTGAGAATTCGGAGATACAGAAATTTCAAGATATGAATAGCTTTATGTTTTTGTCACTGGTTATTTCTCCCAGAGTCATTTTCGTAGTTGTTAAACCTGTCTGTGTTTATTAAAATTCAGACTTTGAACACAGACGCCATGCTATTCAATTATAAACAAGATTTAGCTGTTTGTTTCATGAGTTGATGCGTGTCATTAGCTGTGCTTCCAAGCGAAGTGGCTAAGGAACAAAGAATGTTCCTGTTTAACTACGTAAGCAGAATGATTATCTTTCTAGTTGTTTCGCTACGTACTAAACAAAAATTTTTGTTTCTGTGTTCTTGCTTTCATATTCAAAGAATCAGAGAAAGTCTGCGCTCGCACTGATACCAAAATAAATTAATTTGGAGAGTATCTATTCGAAAATTTTGTACTTTCTTATTTCGTTTGGATAGAATTTGACAGAAACAGGATCATTAGGGCTCAACAAATACCGAAACCATTTTGAGCCATCCTGGGGCTTTTAGGGTTAAAATAGTTAATTCAGCATTGTCTAGAATCTTTTCACTTCACACGTCACTCAGTTGTGCTGGAAAGTCAATAAGCCTTTTCCAAGGTCAGAAAAAATGGAATGAGCTTCATTGAGCTCGCTGTAACCCCTGAGTATATCAAAATTTACTCAGGCTGGAGTTTTGCCACATGGGCACTTTCACTGCGGAAATGCTTTCACTTTCCAGGTATGAATCTATGTAAAAAGGTAGCATTTATTACGAAAGATTGTATTTCGTATCTGAAGTCTAAATTGTCCCCTCAAAGTCGGTGTTCAGTCACATCGTGTTTGAATTTGCTTCACTGAATCGTTCGCCATTCAAACGTCGATTTTATCAGTGATGGAGTGGTTTTTCACCAGCGTATCTATAACGATAGAAACTCACTATCAGAACATGGCCGTCATGGCTGTTTGGCGGAAACGATGGAAACGACACTATTATTCAAAAGCTCAGTATATTCTATCATATTATGAACCCAGAGCTATAAATAAAAATAAATGAATTGTCCTCTCTTTCGGTTTAGAGGGCTGAAAATCTACTATAAGTGCTAGTGGAACACGCGGAAGGATTGTAAATTACTAACCGTAGACTCGTGAGCCAACTTTTGTTCCGCTTATCAAAAATCCCACCTGGGTTATTACGCCAGTGAAGCGATCGAAATATATCATATCAATGCTATACAAGCCTGGAGTATCATTAATACTTGCTTGAATTTTGTTGAGTGTAAAATTTCATATCTACAGAATCCGATGTTGAACAAAACTGCTAATCTTTGTATTTCGAATAAACGATCTCCTCGCCAATAAGTCGTCTCCTTTCTTTGCGTTTGCGAGTTATTCTATTTCGTTCGTATTCTTTAGCGACCCACCGATCAACTGCTTTGAAAAGTTCCACCACTTCGACGGTAAACAGGTCTCGTGTACCAACTCACGTCACTAAAGATCGTTCAACTTGTAACTAATTGATCAAAAGTCACGGCTTCTCCTGTTTGCCCTTGGATCACTTTCGAACATTCTTTTTCCAAATCTTGTCTTTGTCAGTATTTGATAGGATACAGAAGACGTTCGACGTATCTAAGTTTTCTCACAGGCAATTTGCACACAGCCCTGTGAGAGAGGGCATCATTTATTTGTTTGCTAAGTACACCACTTGCATTGCAAAATTATTTCCGCTCAAATTTACTTTGTCGCTGTACAGGTAACGAAGCAACTCCAACAAATAGAGTTTTTGTTTCCGCCACGTGCACTTGACCTTAGAACATCGTAAAGAATGTAGGGCTACTGATTGCAAGCGCAAACTTGTGAGCTGGAATCACCAACTTACTTCCCTTTTTAACCCGATTCGACCCTGCTGGAACAACAAACTTCACATCACTCAGTAACTCCTTGTTAACGAAAAATTCAGTCCTTTCCCTGATTGATAAACATTTTATCTGCTAATTCCCGTCGGTATCCGCCATCTTCACCCTTAAAGAAGCATCCATTGAGCCAGTATTCAATAACGTCGCTTTTTTTTACTTGTGCGAAGTTCTGTACCCTCAGTGTGTAGGTGGTGTAACAGTCATGTAGTGGTTTTCCCTTCGAATACTTGCGGCTGTACCAGGAACCAGTCATTGTTTATCGCCTGGGAAAGGGGGTCGAAGCAGCCTAATTCCACCCCCCCCCCCAAGGCTCTGAAGGATAATCATCCCCTACAATGGCAGTCAATTTTTGGCTGTGCCCAGCCCCCCATCTGTTTGCAATACTGATCCTCCCCCCGTTGCCCATGAAAACCATGTGGTCCCACAAAGCCTCCTCTCCCCTCCCCCTCTCAGGTGACAACCGATGATTGGTCCCTAAGAGTATATTGGCCTTAGTCGAGAAATGTACTGTATGTGGGAAACTGGAGGGCTCTGAACAGCTATCAAACTTTTAATTCATCGATTCCACAAGAGGATCTGGTAAAATCCCTATACAATAGTATAGAAATTTACGATGTTCACTCCCGGTACTTATGGACAGATCGTACTGCTTCCGCTTTTTTTTCAGGACTGCTGGCCACTTTAGCAACATACTACGCGTTTTATTACGTTTAACTGAAAAGAAAATGCGGAACTCTGGGAGTAAAACGCACAATAAGTATTCCCGCGCGGCGCGCAAACATTAAGTCTGCTTTTTAGCCACTTTCTTTTGCTCGTGCGACGGACTTCGCCATTTTAAGGGCGGGAGGGAGGGAGGAAGCAACTCGTTGTCTATTGCGGGGGGGTCGCGAAATTTTTTTATGTGCAAAGAATATTTCGATGAATCTAACATCTTCGCAAGTGACAACAATTTTCAAACTGTTTATTTTTACAGTAACCTTCAGAAGGATGTATAATTTACAATGAGTATACCTAGAGATCTGAGTAACAAAGAAAGAATGCAGATGGAGCAAAACCGATATATATCTATGCGTATTATTTATCAGAATAGCCACGAAATGTGGGACTATGCGGGTACCTAGAGCTGAAGCTCGTTACCGAAGGTCTTACTGTTAATTATTGAGGTATCACTGGTGTCTCAGATCCTTTGAAAATTATTTTGTTTTAAAAATAGGTGCACTATAAATACTCTAAATAGACTTATCAATGATATAAGTAAAAATTCCATATACGGGACAGATAAAAACGCCGCGTGCGGGGAACAACGCGGAAGAGTAATTATAAAGCAATGGCGTCCGTGCATGCTCTTAAAAAGTTTAAAATTAAGAATGTACTCTTCTTTCGATATATAGTATCAGGGATTGTCATTTTTTTTTCAACAAGAACGGTCTCTAGATGGACGAATGCAGTATCGTGGAAAAGAATAGAGTCTTCTTGTTTTTGGAGGAAATCCCTTCGTCGGTTCCCCAATGAGATTTTGCTCGCTGTCTTAAAGCTCTCTGTCGTCGCTTGTCAAGAGAGATTTCTTTTCCCGAAAAGGTGGAGCGGAACGATTTCATTTTCCTGAGTACCACGTTTCCCTTTCAAACTGGTAAGTGTAACATATCAACAATCACGAGCACCAAAGTCCGATTAACATAAGGAAAGCTGGAAGACTGCGGTATTTGGTTCACGAAAAGTTCCCTATGCGAAGGGCATTTTGCAAGATTGAACTTTGGACTCAGGAAACCGCCCATGCACTACTACCAAGAGATTTGTTGACGTCCAGATAGCCAATGGAATCACATTAGCCATCGCAACCAAAATGTGTCTTTTCCATCTTTTTCGCCAAACAGCCATAACTGCTATATTCTGAAAACGAGTCTCGATGGCCAAGGATACGCTGGTAAAAAACCATTCAATAGCCAGCGCAACCAAGGTATGGATTGCAACCTTCTGCCTAAGGTTTGAAAGTGGAACGTTTTGTAAGTAAACTAACTGATATAAGTACAACAATCCGTTAACAGACACAATAGCAGTTGACTCATACAACATGCTCATGATAATGATGTCAGCCATTAGTCTCTCACAGCGAGGAGTGCGAAAACTTCCCCAAGGAGCTGAGTGTCTTTTCCAGATCA
The DNA here is from genome assembly GCF_964205215.1 of Stylophora pistillata. NCBI lineage: Eukaryota > Metazoa > Cnidaria > Anthozoa > Scleractinia > Pocilloporidae > Stylophora > Stylophora pistillata. Next base: position 28,459,565 of record NC_142528.1, read on the forward strand.
CATGACAAATATGATCAATGAAGACCATGGTGCTTCGTTCTAAAACTTCTGCCGCTCCATGGACTGCTCCAAGAAGAGCGATGAATCGAAGGTTTTCAAGGTCTGCTTGTAACACTCGAAACATGATCGCTGATCCAAAATACAACGGCACTAACAAGCTGTATGAATATCCCGGATGAATTATTTTTTTTAAGCGCTGAGCGCAGTGTCGTGAGATCACCTTAAAAATAACTAAAGGGAGAGGTAAGAAGAGCGCGATTAGAAGTTTCCCCTTTTCATTTTGTTTGTTATAAAGTGGATAAATAAATGATGCTGAGAAGATGCCAATGATACAAGTGAAACAGCTCGGAGTTATCATTTTTATGAATAAACATATTTTACTCGACAGGTTCCGAAAGTGATATGTTAGAAGAATAACCTGGCAAATTATGCTAATTACAAATAAAACGTTGAAAGGAATCTTTAGAGGCACAGAAAGCTGCGAATGAGACACTCCAAAGACCTGAAGGAGAACACGACAAAGTGCCTCCACACAAAACAGGACAAAAGCAAAGAGAATGAGCTTTCTTCTGATGCCCTTCAACTGATAAGGTCGAAAAACGAAGAACATTCCCACAAAGAACCACATGTAAAGAAAGGCAACACCTATCACGTCAGACAATGTTCTGATCCACTGTATTTTAACAGGGATTGTCTTCTTTGGTTGAAATTCGCAGTTGCGTGCCGTTTCGTAGGAGAGGTAAGAAATCATGATGTACAGTAGGCCGATGATTACAGGAATTGAAAGTGAAATCAAGAAGCCAGTGCACATTGATTGACAAACTGTGCGAAGAACGGATGGTCTGAATCGTTTCCAAGCCATTTCGTCATCTCCATCTTGCTGTTCGTCTTCACTCTCATCTGGTGAGCTCGCGTTGATGAGCCGATATCTAACTCGAAAATTATTTACGGACAAGAGATCATACTCGTTGTACAATGGCGGTGAATATTCCTGATATATGGGTTTATCAACGGGCTGACAATTCCACTCTCGACCGTCTCTGCTTAAGGTATCGTCATATCCAAAGATCTCCACTTCAGGCTCATCGGGGTTGTAATGCTCTGTCACGCCGCGAGTGATGCTGAATGCAATACGACCAAAAACTTCAAACAGCAAACTTCCATTCATTGTCGCTTTCGATAGTGGTCGTGGGAATACTTCGAAAAGCATCGAACGAACGCTCGTCGAATCAACGTTCATCGAATGAACGTGTTTTGAATAAGCTCCAGTTTCCAAGTATGATGTTTTGAAAGTGAAAGTGCTTACAAAGTGGAAACCACACTCAAACCTTCTTGATACGTCCAGACCTGTCAAGGGCTCTGGTATGAAATGCCTCATTTGTATTTCATAGAAGCAAGCCAAGTTGCTGAGAATTAACTCCCCTACTGCGCTGTGTGAATATTCAAGAGACAAGATTACGTCGATTACTCAGTTACTACACTGATATTTTCATAAAGTTTTTTCAGATGTAATTTCAGCAATGGTCTCTGAACTCGGTATTGTATCGATGGAACGTATTTATTCTTTTGTTCACTCTGATGATTAAGCGCATTGTTCTTCAATATCGATCACTGAAAGTTGCTCTGAAAGTAAATACAAATGAAGTATCGAGTAACTTCGACGCCAAGGAACTAACGTATGCAAATTATTTTCCATTTGTTCATAAGAACTGAAACGGCTTGACAGTAGATTGTCAAATGAGCACTTAATTATTTCCGGAGGGTTGACAAAAAAACCCTTGTTGCTAATACCGAATCGGAAATAAACTTTCTGTAAATGATTTAGCACTTAATTCTAGCAAATTAGTATATGAGCACTTAATTAATTCCTTTGCGTGGGTTGAAAAAAACCCCTTGGCGCAAATACCGAAAATAAGCTCTCGGTCAATACTTTGAAGAATGTTAATGAAGGAACTTGTTTGATTTAACAACAAATTTTCAGAGCTGAAATCTTGTTAAAATAAGTAGCAGATAGGAGAATTGTTTAATCTTGGGGGGGGGAGTTGTGTGGGAGTGAAAGATTAAAGAAAAGCTTCCGTTGGACTTCAGGCTAACAATAAACTGAAGTTTCTTGCTAAGTTCGGTAATGCTCAGTGAACAATAACGAAATCAAAATAACGACGATCGGTTAATTTAAACTGTAGCTTTCTTAAAGTTCATTTATGAATTTCTAGATAAGTTGCTATACGTTTTTGTCAATCGAACAATCGCCCTCTTTGGTAATGTATCGACTTATGATATTTATTCCCCCTGAGCCGGTTTAGATGCATTATTAATATTCATGGTATCCATTACTGATTGAGCGAGTAAGGCGAACATTTTACAATGTATAGAGCCTAGTAAGATGAACCCATTACTTTTTATTTCAGTTTTGTTTAATAAGTAACAATTTATGTCAAAATATCCTTTCATGTGCTTATATAATGACTGGACTTCGCGTCCTTCATTAATAGTTCCTGCGTTTGCCAATAGTGTCCTAATTTTTCACGGCAATTAAACAGTTCCATACCTTCACTTAGCAAGATTCAGTTTGTTTGTGTAAGGTTCGCGCTAGGTCCGTGAATCCGAGCAAGAGAAGACTCGGTCCGTAGATTAAAGTAAAAATACCTCAGCCGAAAGCCTAATTTCGACTCGACGTTTCAGCTTAGGAAGTTTTTAATTCATGCCAAAGAGCCTGAGTCAGCCATTTGATATCATTTGGCTTTCAAAACTATTTGGCAAAAACCTTTCTAACCATTTTCATTAGTGGACAAATAGGAAACTATTTGAACTATGAAGCCCACGGAAAGAAGAGTGTGAAGTTCCCTGATGATAAAAGAACTCGAAGATACATTTTACGAGAATGATTCTTAAAGAACGTATCCTGAAGTCATTGAAGAAATGTTTGCCATTACTGGCCAACCTTCTTAACTTGGAATTAAGGCAGAAATTCCTAGGTACTTTATTTGTTCAGTAAGGTGAAGTATTTTCAATTTTAGGGCTACAATCAGTTTGGGATATTAAAGAACAATGCACTAAAACAAAATATCACGTCACGCCTGATATGGCACAGAGTATAGTGAGTGCGGTTTCCCCAAGACCCCAGACGTAAGCTCGATATGAAACTGTACGAAGTGTAAATGAACGGTATTTTCGATACCCAAAACATCCTTTCAGATGCTTTCGCAATGGCAGGTGTTGTGTATACATTTAGTGGAGACACACACTCCTCAATTGCTTACTACTATTCTATCTTTATTCGTTGATCAAGTATCTTATAAGCTGGTAGAATAGTCTTACTTAGTAACAGTACTTTCACATCACTCAGTAATCTTACAGTAATATCACTAACACTAGTACAAGTACTTTTACTGTGTTCTCAATACACTACACCAGGACTTCGTTTCGTTCATTCATAGTGTCTGTGTTTGGTAATAGATTTCTAATTTTCTACAACAATTAAACAGTTTGATCATTTTAATTAGAAACTCAAGCAAAAACCCGAATCGAAAATGATATTTAGATCATTTCTATTCTACGAGCTTCTGTTGACTCTTAAGACTGTCCGTTTCATTCATAAAGACGTTTTGGTATGATCAGAACTTGGCAGAGTTCAGTGGCGTGATGGTTTTGTTCTTATGTTTTTCATGCAGGTATAGGAATCGTCCACTTTTACGTCTGGCTCCTGAGAAATTGGAGGTGCAGAAATTTCACGGATGTGAATAGATAAATGTTTTTGTCAGAGTTATTTCTCCAAGAGTCATTTTGGTGGTTGTTAAACCTGCCTGTTAAGAAGACGTTACCGAATTTATGCGCGAGCGACTCGCGCGCGCTCGCTTTGAGACTTTGAAGTTAAATGTCGTCGACAAATCACGAGGCCTTTTTTTTTGTTGACGGGTGCTAGTTTCTTCTAGAGGATTTGAAAGTTTTCAGTTTTTTCGCGTGAAAATGTTTTGGCGGTCGTTGGTATTTACCGTGTTTACTGTGAGTTTACCGTTTACCGTGTTACGAATAAACGTGTTTGTTTGATTTCCGTATCGCTTCTGGACCCTGCTGGGTCTATTAAAATTCAGACTTAGAACACAGACGCCATTCCATTCAATTATAAACAAGATTTAGCTGCTTGCTTCGTGAGTTGATGCGTGTCGTTAGCTGTGCTTCCAAGGGAAGTGGTCTGAAGGCTTTTAAAAGTTTAGAAGTTGAATAGAAAACAAAGAATGTTCATGTTGAACTACGAAAGCAGAATAATTTTCTTTCAGGTTGTTTCGCTGAATAAGACAAACAACTTTTGTTTCCGTGTTCCCGTTTTCATTTTCAAAGAATCAGAGGAAGTCTGCGCTCGCAATATCTTCATTACATCACATGTTTACAATATGCCCAAGTGTGCACCTACAATTAATTTGAACAGCTATTTCCCCTGTACCAAAATAAATGAATTTGGAAACCAGTTATTCAGAACTTTTGTATTTTTTTATTTCCTTTTGGATAGATCATTGAGGTTTAGCAAAAACCGAAACCACTTTGAGCAACCCTGGGGTTGTTAGGTTTAAAATAGCTAGTTGAGTATTGACTACAAACTTTTCACTTAACACTCAGTCTAGCCGGCAGGAAAGTCAATACGTCTTTACCAGAAGCAGGAAAATGGAAATGAGCTTCTTTGAGTTCGCAAAAACCGCTGAGAATAGCAGATTTTACTCAGGCTGGAGTTTGCCACGTAAGCACTTTCACTACGGAAGTACTTTCACTCTCTAGATGTGTATCTACCTAAAGATAGCATTTATTAAGAAAGATTGCATTTGCTATCTGAAGTCTAAGCTGTGCACTCGAAGTCGGTCGACTAACGGGTATATAATGAGTAGCAGTACACTGATTGAGGTGTTCGGTCACATCGCGTTCAGTTTTACACGAGGTGTTACAGAGCATTACAACCCTGAAGAACCTGAATTTACGGCGGAGTCCTTTGGCTACGATCCTTTAGAAAGCACCGGACGAGAATGGTATTATCATCCTGCTGATGAGTTTATATTTCAGGAATACAGCGATAGAAGAGACACAGCTTTTTCTTCTTTTCCGTCAAGTCTGATTGATGCGAGATGTATAGACGCGTGCGCACCAGAGGAAAATGAAGAGACATTAGACAACGAACAAGATGAAGATCGAGCAATGGCTTGGAAGCGGCTCAGACCATCCGCTCTTTCCACAGTGGGGAAAGCAATGTGTAATGGGGCACTGATTTCACTGATGATGGCCACTCTCATAGGCTCGCTATTCATGTTGATCACTTATCTCTCGTATAAAACTGAACTCAACTGTCAGTTTCACTCCAAAGAGTCAATTCCGGTACAAGTTCAGTGGATCATTTCAATATCTGGTATCCTCTTCTGTGCTCTTCTGTACATGTGGTTTTTCGCAAGTGTGATTTTGTTATTTCGCCCATTTCAGCTGATCGGGGTGAAGAAAAAACTTATTTTAGTAACTTTTCTACTGTATGGCTTGGATACACTTTATCGTGTTATTCTTCAAGTGTTTCAAGTAAATCAGACAAAGGCTTTCAGGAAGCAAAAGATCCCTCTCCATTTTTTGTTTCTTATGAGCATATGCGGGCAAGTTTATCTTTTAATGAGGCATTTTTTGAGAGGAGGTTCGAGAAGACAACAGGCAACCTTTTTCTTTCAAATGATTCTGCCATCCTGTTTTAGCGTCCTTCTGGGTTTCATCGCAACTGTTTCCGTTTACCCAGCGTACAACAGACAAAACAAGGAAGGAAAACTTCTAATCGCTATTTTCGCTCCGCTTGTTGGAGTTGTACTTAAAGTAATTTCTAGGATTCCCATTCAGCGGTTGTGGAAATTTACTCATCCGGGATATTCTTACGTGTTATTGGCGCCGGTGTATTTTGGCTCAGCGGTTATGTTTCGAGTTTTGCAAGCCGATTTAGACAGTTTACAATCCATGGCTACTCTTGGAGTAATTCACGGATTTGCAGAAGTATTGGAAAGAAGCATGATGGTTATCATCGATCACTTCTGCCATGTAATTTGGAAAAGAAAATCAGCTCCTTGGGGAAGTTTTCGCACTCCTCGCCGTGAGAGGCTAATGGCTGACATTGCCATCATGAGCATGTTGTACGAGTCAATCGGACTCGTGTCTGTTAATGGAGTTTTCTTCTTGTATCAACTTATTTACATGAAAAGCGAATCCTTTGTAAAGTTGCTTCAATCGTTTGCCATCCGAACATCAATTTTGCTGGTGATTGAGTGGTTTTTCACAAGTGTATCTCTTGCGATAGAAACTCACTATCAGAACATGGCTGTCATGGCAGTTTGGCGGAAACGATGGAGAAGACATATCCTTGTGGCAATTATTAATGCAGTTCCCTTAGCAGTGTGGTCGAGCGGGTATATGATAGAAATTTTACACGGACATGTCAATGAAACTAACCATACTTGCAAAATGCCGTTTTCTTGAGAGTGTGCAATTGAAATATGGACTAACTCAGATATGATGTGTGTATGCATCTATCGTCTATGAGCTATATGTCTGGGAATAAGAATTCCAATAGGATAAAAAATGGACAGGTTTGCGCCGTTCGGTCGGTGGCATCACTCGTTTATTCTTCCAAAGAATTCTACAATAATATGGAATTCTTGAAACCCGACAAGAGCCAAATCCGAAAGAATTTTGTTTTTTCCTATCATGAAATGAGTGAGACACTAAGTGCACTGTGATTAGTCAAAAGCTCAGTATATTTTATTGCATCATTAACCCGCAGCTATGGATAAAAATGAATGAATTGTACTCTCTTTAACCGGGTGGCTAACCGGGAGGTTGTACTCTCCTTAAGGTTAGCTCAATGGAGAGACCGCTGGACTGTTGTGCGGGAGGTCGAGGGTTCGAGCCCCGGCCGGACCAACACTCAGGGTATTAAAATAATTGAGAAGAATAGCTACCTTTCTATAACATCAAGAAATGATTAGATATTCTAGTCTTCTCGGATAGGGACGAATAAATGGAGGTCCCGTCTCCTGCAGGGTTAGGGGCAGGAGACGTTAATTTCCCACGCACGAGATTACTGTGTGATGGATGTCCTCCCCTGGGGTGGGATGGGTGGGTAACAGGACCCCCGTTGATACCAGTGTTTACTACACTGAAGGGGCTATCCTGTATAAATATAGATGTCTACTCTACTCTACTCTACTCTTTCGGTTTAGAGGGCTGATAACCCACTATAGGTGCTATTGAAACACGCGAAAGGTTTCTAAATAACTTAACATAGGCTCGTGAGCCAACTTTTGTTCCGCTTACCACACATCCCACCAGTGTTATTACACCAGTGAACCTACCGAAATATTTCATATCAATGCTGTATAAGCCTGAAGTATCATTTATACTTGCTTAAATTTTGTTGGGTGTAAAATTACCCTTTTACAGAATCCGGTGTTGAAAAAAAACTGCAGATCCTTGTCTTTCGAAGAAACGATCTCCTCGCCAAGAAGTCGTCTCTTTTCTTTGCTTTTAGGAGTTATTATTTGTAGTTCGTATTCTTCAGAGGCCCAGTGATCAACCGCTTTGAAAATTTCCACCTCGTTGACGGTAAACGGATCTCTTGCAACAACTGACGTCACTAAAGATCGTTCAAGTGTAACTAATCCATCAGAAGTCACGGCTTCTCGCGTTTACCTTTCGATCACTTTCCCACATTGTTTTTCCAAATCTTGCCTTTGTTAGCATTTAATAGGATAAAGAAGATGTTCGATGTATCTAAATTTTCTCACAGGCAATTAGTACACAGCCCAGCGAGAGAGGGCACCATGTATTCGTTCGTTAAGTACAACACTTGCATTACATTATTTCCGCTCAAATTCACTTTGTCGCTGTACATGTGACGAAGCAACCCCAACTAACTGTGATAATCTCAGCCAGGCATTTGAATAGAGTTTTTTTTCCGCCACTTGACCATAGAACATCGTAAAGACGACGGGACTACTGACTGCAAGCACAAACTTGTGAGCTGGAATTCTTTTTTAACCAAAAAAAAAAACGAAACTGTAATGATATATTACAATATTACGATATTACAAAAAAGAGATATGTACTGTCCGCAGTTAGCAAAGGCTAGTCGAGGCGGGCCGTGTTTAATATGTATATTATAAAATATAAAATAAAAAGATTTACAGAGCAAGAGATTCAAAATTCTAGACAAATTTCAACTAAATTAATACATTTAAGATACGGCAAGAAAACAGAACAAGCTGGGGTCTTATAGTTGTGCTATTAAAGTAGACAAATCAATATAATCGTCATATTTTTCGAGTCTCTGGAGGAGGAAATCATGAGTTTTACTCTTAAAATTGTATTTTGATAGCTGGCGCACTTCACAAGACAAGCTATTCCAGATTCTAGCACCATTTCTTGAAAATGCCCTTTTTTGTATATCTAATCTTGAATTTTGAACAAAATAGTCGCCTCTGAAGAGGATCTTGTCTTATGGGGCTGAATATTAGCTTGATAAGTGAATAATTTAGATATGTTAGAAGGTGACAAATTATTGGATATGTCATACATCATGATGGCAAATGATTTAAAGTAAAGCATATCCAAAGGAAGAAAACGGGATTGCAGGAGATCTGTAGTCACCAAAGTACATTAAGCGAAGGGCTCGTTTTTGAAGGATTAGAATTTTATCTCTATGAATTTTTGCAGCTCGACCCCACGCGACTATACCATACAACAAATAGGGTTGGATAAGTGACCTGTAAATGTGGTTTAGAGTACTAAGGGCTACAAAGTGTCTTAATCTAGAGATAAAGCTGATTTATTTACTTATTTTGGATGCAATATGAGCAAATATGGTGACCCCAATCATCAACTTACCTTACTTTTTCACCCGATTCGACCCTGCTGGAGCAACAAACTTCACATCGCTTAGTAGGGACCTTAAGCAGTCAGGACGGCAACGCCAAGGAAGACTTCGATTAAAAAATGAATTTCTACTCTTAGTTAGAATTTTAAAAATGGCTGCAGGAGCTTACTGTCTCATACGACGCCACAGCTCAACTTCAGCATGACGTATAAAAGCAGCGTTGAGTTCCAAATGGAAATTAAAATAATTTGCCGTCGCGGTTTCGGTTCGCAGACGACGCAAACTTTGGCGATTTCACGTTGTTGTTTTGCATAGGACGGCTAAGAAATGTACAAAGTTTCAAAATGCACGTGCTGAGCTATTGTTCTGCCAATTAGATCTCTTGTTTTTCCACGTCCTCGTTGCCGTCGCCTTCGTGGTTGCTTAAGGTCCCTAATAACTCCCCATTGACGATAAATTCAGTCCTTTCCCTGATTGATAAACATTGTAACGGGCAGTTCCCGTCGCCACCCACCATCTTCACCCTGAAAGAAGCATCCATTGAAGTAGTATTCAATAAATATATCTTATTAGACGTTTTGTTGTGTAGTATCGCTGATTATTTTTACGAGTTGTGCCATATTTTGACGAGCCCGTAGGGCGAGTCAAAATACAAATAACGAGTAAAAATACTCAGCGATACTACACAACAAAACGTCTAATAAGTTATTTATTATCCAACATGCCAAACTGTTATTTCAGTGCGGGCGAATTTTGCGGATATTTATTTACGGGGAGTGCGTGACTGAAGTGTGCGAAGCGGAACGGAATTGGCGCGTTGTTGTGTTGCTGTTTCTGTTTTCTTCATTAAATGAAGAAATTTTCTGGTCGTCAAGCTGTTTTTCTTCGTTCGATTCATCTGATAAACTTGGATGTATATTTGCCAGCCATTCTGAATCTTCGTCGTCGGAAATATGATTCAAATTGTCCGCCATTATTTTTTTCGTAACTACAATTGAATTCTGCGCTTGCGCGATGAGAGAAAACCTGTTTAACCGGTTATCTAGAGTACAAATACTGCCTGATATTTGTACTCGTCTATGGCGTTATTTGTACTCTTCGAAGTGTAGTTGGATAATAATGTCTCTTCTTTTGACTTGAGCGATATTTTTACCCCACAGTGCATATGTGGTGTAACAGTCATGTGGTGGTTTTTACCTTTGAGTACTTACGGCTGATGAACAATGACCAGTCATTGTTCATCGCCTGGGAATGGTGGGGAGGGAGCCTGATTCCACCCCCTCCCCCAAGGCTCTGAAATATCATGGTCCCCTTCAATGGCAGTCAATGTTTGGCAGTGCCCCGGACCCCTTTATATTCTGTCGGCGACATTGATCCCCCTTCGTTCCCCATGAAAACCGTGTGATCCCACAAATCCTCCTCTCTCCTCCCCCTCTCAGGTGACAAATGATGATTGGTCCCTAGAGTATATTGGACTTAGTCGAGAAATTGAGAATTAAACTAGACTTACCTTTAAGTTGAAGGTTGGTGGTATACGTAATTCTATGGAGTCATCATGAAGTGTAAGGGATCACGTGAGATTGCACAATCCAACCCCAGAAATCAAGTTTTAAAGGCGAACAAATGCTGAATAGTAGGTCTAAGAATGGGCGGGTTCGCAGTAGAAGGGTGGGCATGTGATCCGTTACACTTCATAATGACTCCATAGAATTACCATCAAACTTTACAGGTAAGTCTCGTTTAATTCCCAATTCTATTTCGTCCTCATTCAGTATAGGACTTTGAAAAGTTCCACCTCGTTGACGGTAAACAGGTCTCGTGTGACAACTGACGTCACTAATGATCGTTCAACTGTAACTAATTCAACAGAAGTTACGGCTTCTTGTGTTTACCCTTCGAACATTTTCCAACATTGTTTTTCCGAATCTTAATTGTCTTTGTCAGCATTTGATAGGATACAAGAGACATTCGATGCATCTAAGTTTTCTAACAGATAATTTTTACACAGCCAAGCGAGAGAGGGCAGCATATATTTGTTCGCTAAGTACAACACCTGCCAAATTTATTTTGTCGCCGTACATGTAACAAAGCAACTCCAAGAAGCTGTTTTAATCATAGTCAGGCATCTAACTAGAGTTTTTGTGTCCGCCACTTGACATCGTAAAGAATACGGGGCCACTGACTGCAAGCACAAACTTGTGAGCTGGAATCACCAACTTACGTCTCTTATTAACCCGATTCGACCTGGCTGGAACAACAAACTTCACATCGCTTAATAACTCTGTTGATCGAGGGATCGTGCACATATACAACTCTGTTGATGATAAATTCAGTCCTTTCCCTGATTGATAAACATCATAACTACGAATTCCCGTCGGTATCCGCCATCTTAACCCTAAAAGAAGGATCCATTCAAGTAGTATTCAATAATGTCGCTTCTGTTGACTCGAGCGCGTTTTTCTTTTTTTGTTTTTAACTTTTTTTACCCTCAGTGCATACGTGGTGTAACAGTCATGTAGTGGTTTCCCCTCGAGTTGTTTAATTAAGGAACCAAGGAGCCTGATTACACCCCTTAAGTCTCTGATGTATCATCATCCCCTTCATTGGCAGCCAATTTTTGGCAGTGCCTCCTTTATATTCTTTTGCCTCCTTTATACTCCGTTCCCTATGAAAAAAATAAAATTTTATTACACTGTTTGGTGTTCAACTCTCAAAAGAAAGGCTACAACAAAATGTAACCGTATCAGTAATGAAAGTGAGCGGCTTTCAGATCTCGGGAACGATCGATGACCACATTTGATCGACGCAACGAGAGCTTTTTCCGAAAAAAAACTGTTTTCGGTGCAAGTGAAGTTACAATGTGTCAAAGGCTGGAATGATCTTATCAATGAAATAGGCAACACTAGATTTGAAGCTGTGACTTAAACCTCGCTAACACCAGTATCTGGTATTTTATATTCTGTAGGGTAAAACATTAATGCCATGGAGGTAAGTCACCCAATATGCAATGTTATAACTTACAAACGTTAACGGAAACAAGATGCGGCTTGCTTTGTCCACTTTAGCGGAGAGTTCCATCGGGCGATAGTTCCTTTTGTTGAAGAAGCAGCGAACAACTGTGTCGTAATGCGCCTGCGTGTTTTCCTCGTCCATTTCGACCCAGGCCTCATCGGGCAAAGGCGGACGCATCTCCCCGAGGCTCAAATGCCTGTATTCATCTTTTATCATATGGGAAAGTTCTCCGTGTTCATTTGATTCCCAGCGATTCAGGCGATTTCCTCCCTCGTTGTTTGTTTGAGTGCCAGTATCTGCTTTTCGTGGTCTCAGAATTTGAACACCAGACACATAACGGCAGTTCAGTCCACTTCTGTCCCTCATGGAATTCTATTTAGAAGAAAATGCAATTGAATCAGTTCTACGAGGAGGCAAATTGTTAAAAAAATCCTATTATGATAGAATTACGAACGGGGAACAATTTTCAAATCGATGGTACTATATATAAAGTAGACGGTGGCACTATGGGACAAAACCAATAAGATTTCAGTATCATATGCGGGGCACATATCATATCATTAAAATCTGGTTGGCCATGTCCCACATTTTGTTTTTTTTTTTTTACCGTTCTTAGTTCACATAAAGTGAAACACAATAGAGAGGTAAAGCAGTTCCGAATGGATGTGACGGGGGTTTATCACAATGACGCGATGCTGAGACAAATAACTGAAGGAGTGAGGATAAATAATGTGAACGAAGACTCGCTTATGAACTCCAAGAACGAATGGAACTTTTTTCAAATCCCACGAGCTGTGATTGATACATCATGACCGCTTACATGAAGCCTGGAAGAAGTGTGGACATTTCAGAGTCACTTATATGAACAATTATTTATGAGTATTTTAAACATGGCGGAGTACTACTGATGAGGATCGTAATTGATCGAAATCGATTTGGAATTCCGCTACATTTTTACAAGTGACTTTTTATATACCATTTTACACGTTTTTACAATTCTTGTATTCGTTTTATAATAGTTTTTAGTGCGTCGAACGTGACTACGAGACGTTATGTCTAGCAAACTGACTCAATTATCGAACACGTTCCTGGCCTCGGCCCACAAAATTTCATCACAACGTTCTTAGTTCCTTGTCACCAGAATTCCTCGTGTTTCTGTTTTTTCGTTCGTCTTCTATTTTCCTGGCGTTTGCTCTCCACAACCTGTCCACGACAATGCATTCCAACAGACTCAGAAAAATGATTGTGAAACGCACCATTAGGTACCAGTCCATTCCTTTAACATAGCTGACCTGTGATCAAAAAGTATATGAACAATTTCTTAGCAGAAGTCACTAATCCACACAACCTCTTTAAATTACATACATCTATGCTTTCTTAAGCGTGGCTAGCTGTAGTTTGCAGCTCAATATTTTACGTTTTTCTCTCGCTTGGTATATTGAGTGGAAATTAGTATTAGTTATATTTTGGAATATTTTGGCCATCAGCGCAAGTTAGTGTTTGATTTTCGGGTTTGTTTTTATCCTCTCCCTCTCCAACAGATCAACAAATATAAAGCGGATATCGATCAGCTGGGACAAGAATTTCAACAACAGACGAAAGACTTTGAAGAGGAAAAAAGACGACTTGTTGCAGAGGAGCGAGCCAAATGTGGGAGGGAAACCAGCGTTATGCGCTCAAAGCTGAAAAGCGTTACACAGCAGCTGATTTTAATGAAGAACACTTTGGACAATATAAAGAGAGAACATCAAGATCTAAGGATAAACTGTTTAAAACTCGGGACTCGAATTAAACCGGCAATACGCGAGGTGATAAAACAAGTAGGTTTCACTTCCTGTAGCTCGCATGTTTCAAGACACTAAGTACAGTGGAACCTCAATTTACGAAGTGCCAAGGGACTGGGGAAATTGGCTCGTTATATCGAGGTCTCGTGGCATACATTTTACTGTAACTTTAGCCGGGCTGAAGCTGAAGTATCGTTCGTTATACTTAGGACTTCGTTATATAGAGGTTCGTGAAGTCGAGGTTCCACTGTATGGGGTACCTCGTTTACACAAGGATGGATTTCTCCTGCGAGAATTTCGCGATCTGTTTGCAATTTCAGTTCTGAATGGAACTCCACTTTTGTTTTCCTTACAGATTGTGCAGCGCATCGAAGGAATTGATGACAAAGATAAAGAATTGGTTACGAAGTACAAAAAGGAAATGGCGCTGAGGAAAAAGCTACACAACGAACTAGTGGAATTGAAAGGCAACATTAGAGTATATTGCAGGGTAAGGCCTGTGATCAAAGAAGACGGAGGAGGAAAAATGGCTGCCAATGTTGTTTCTTTTGACGAAGATGACGATGGTGTTCTTGGTGTTTTCTCCAAAGGATCAACAAAACTGTTCGAGATGGACAAGGTGTTCACATCAGAGTCCACTCAACAGCAGGTAATTTTTTTTTTTTGTTATGCCAGTAGATGTTGTATTTGATGAGTCAGACGTGACATCATGCGTTCGGGCTTTAATTTTTTAATGCAAACCTCGCGCTAACGAACAGTAACTGATGCAAAAGAAGGCAGTGATGGTGTTTCCTTCATCAATGCACCAGTTTAGCAGCCAAATCTCGGAGCAAACTTTCATTTAAAGGAGCTTTGAGACAGTTGTGTGTACTGGAAAATATTGCTTGAAAATCTTTTTGTTCGTCATTTGCGACCCGTACTAAATCCTCGCTATACTTAATGTGTGATTCATGTTTGTTTATTATTAGCATGTAAGTATTTTTATCAAAGTGTGGTAAAGTTTTTGCAATTTCGGTGAACTGCTCTAATGAAGTAGAGATATATTTAGCCAATAGACGCTCTTTTAATCTGCAATCCGCTTTTCTCTCTCTCCAGGTGTTTGAAGAGGTTAAGGCAGAGGGAAAATGATAAGACCAACGATTTTCTTTTTACATTATTCATTAGCTCCTGAGAACACTTTGAATATATGGGAAGAAACCTAGAAAGTTAAAGGTCTTCAGGCGGTGATTATGGATGAAAAAAAGTTATTTCGAAAATTTCTGTGGGCAAACCGAACCAAGCTGCCTCTCTTCTTCTATCTCTTCTCTTTCAGTACTAGTTTCTGTGCTGCGTCCCATTACACTAGAAAGCGTGTATGTGCTGCTCTTTTTTAATAATGATAAATAAAAACGGTCCGCTTCAAGAGGATTTGAAAGAAATACTAGAATCATTATATTATCATACTCCAAACCTGAACTCTACGGTCGCTACATCGACGGCTGTATCGGCGCTACCTCCTCTACCAGAGAGGAACTCACTCAATTCATAACCGCAGTCAATTCTTTTCACCCGGCTCTGAAATCATGTACCTGGGAAATTTCTGACAATTCTTTATCCTTTTTAGACATCAAAGTTTCAATTGAAGGCAACGGTTTATGCACTAGTGTGTATGACAAACCTACAGACTCGCATAATTACTTGTTATATTCGTCTTCGCATCCATCTCACGTTAAGAATTCCATTCCTTTTTCTCAGTTTCTAAGACTTCGTCGTTTATGTGGTGATGACTCTGATTTCTAGCACAAATCAGAGTCAATGTGCCAGTTTTTCGATAAACGTGGTTACCTTGATTCTGTCGTTCAAGCGGGTTACCACCGCGCCCAACTTATTGATCGACATTCAGCACTACAAACGTCACAAAAGGAAGATTCCGACCACACTCCATTCACTCTTACGTTTCACCCTCCCAACCACTCAATTAAATCCATCATTCTTAAAAACTTTGAATTACTTCAAAACGATCCAGAGACAAGCACTATCTTTTCGCAGCCTCCGCTCATTTCATTCAAACGCGACAAAAACATAGGCAATTTTTTGGTCAGAAGTTCTTTTCAGACTAATGACCAACCAGGCACTTTTAAATGCGCTCGTGCACGATGCAAAACGTGTCCTTCCATTCACAAAACTGATAAAATATCGGGACCCAAACGATCCATTAAGATCACCGCTCACTTCACGTGCACCTCCGCCAATGTAATCTATTGCATAACTTGCACCTATTGCAAAAAGATATACATAGGCGAAACAGGCAGAAGACTAAAACCAAGGCGCTGGACATAAAGAAAAAGGGAATTACCAGCTTGAAGAACCAAGCGATGGCTGCTGGTGATGCCGTGAAAAATATGTCCAACGAGAACGAAGTTAATGAGCGAAGCGCCTCCCAGCGGATGCAGAACATGGAGAAGGAAATAGCCAGATTGCAGAAATAGCCTGCTACTCTGGAGGAAAAGCTGGTAAAGAAGGATGAAGAAATCAGAAAAACGAACGATTCAAGAGAAAACATCATGAAAACCATGCCTCAAACATTACAGGTGGCTAACGCCAAAAAGGCAGAGAATGAGATCAAACTGTCCACAATCCGCGAGCAGTGTAAGCAGGACTTGAGAAGAGAGATGGAAGAGCAACTGCGGGAAAACGAAACGGGATTACCAGAGACACTTTGACGACAAGGATAGGAGTGTAGAGGAGATTAAGCATGAGAAAGAAAACGTAGAAAGAGAACTTGCTGCTGAAAAAAGCGACTCTTCAAAAACAGATCCCTCTTCTTCGGTGAGAATAAAGTTTATGGGTTTCATTTTGTATCCCTGTTGACTCTGTTTACACTCATCAGTGCTAGTAGTGCTGTGGGTGTTCGAAACTAAATTAAGTCTTCTTTTATTTTATTCTAACGCTCATTTGTTATTTTTCTTCTTTTAACTTGTATGAAGAAAAGGGACATTATATCAGTTCAAGATCATTTTGCAGTTATTATTGCGAAAGCTGTTTCACAATTTCGACCTAAGGAGCTGGTAGCAAGACCTTAAAACTGTTTGTTTATTTGTTTGTTTCTTTTGGACCCTGATGTAGCAGACAAGGCGAATCCGACAACGGCTCCTTCAAGATCAGCAAAGAAATCCTTCAAGGGGAACAGCAGTGACATACCATTGGCTCAGGTAGAGATTAAACCTTTTCCAAACCCACTCGGCAAAATAGCTACAAGATCCTTATTTTTGACGTAGAGCTGTTCCAAAGCTTGGCGCTGATCGTTTATCAGATCGATTCCGCGTTGTTCTAGGATGCCTGTTTTTTATCACTTTAACGGCTGAGTGACAGTTATTTGATCTCGACCAATGAGAATTCTTTATTATTTGTTTTGCATCGTGCACGAGCGCATTTAAAAGTGCATGGTTAGTCATTCTAAGCAACTTAGGGCAAATCTGCGGTCTTTCCTTACAATTAGGTTGCACGGAAAGCCGCAAAACCCTTGAACAAAAGCTCATCTTTCACACCGGCAGTCTAAATCCCACAGGTATAAACGAACGCTTTTCATTCCACTAATTTATTCATGTTTTTCTCCTTGCCATGTTACCACCAGTCACGTAGCTCCACTTTCTGCCTTTTAAAGGACACACAACCCACAATTCCTCTATTCGCTCCGACGAAGGGCTAACGCTCGAAACGCCAGCTTTTATAACCGTAACGGTGGCCAATTTACCATTTCAACTTTGTTGATATATTCAAATGATTATTATTATATTATTATTGTTATTTTTATTATTATTATTCTAGTAAATTATAGTAAATTTTATAGTAAATTTTTTTACTATTCTTTTGCGTTGAACTTTTGAAGACTTTGCATTTCCTTTGTCAAGAGACTTAAAGTAAGATATAGACTTCCTAAACAGCACATTATAATTTTATTATTCATAGCCATATAACTATGTAGTTTTGGTTAGTGATATTTTTCCTTAAAAGGAGAATTGTAACTAGCAAGATTTTTTTTATTTTTTTATACACATGTTAGATTCAATAAGTCTTTTCTCATTAAAGATGTTGCTTAGCTACAGAGTATTCCTCAAATGATTATTATTATTTTTTTTTTTTTTTTCATGCGCGGGATCAATGCTGGCAATCCCGGCCCATCTTACCCGCTCGGCTAGCCGATCACAACACAGGATTCGCTCCTTCTTGCCCACGGTCGCTGCGTGCGATGTAATAAACTCTATTATGTAACCCCGTACGTTGCTTGCTCTGTTTCAGCTCAAAATCGAATGGACGAAAGTACAAAAAACCGAGGACAGTGACGAGGTCTTTACTCCGGGCTCTTCAAGAGAACGTAAGAGCACACTCCTACTCACTGACTAGCTTTCACAAAAGTCTCCTTAGGAATGAAACAGTTCAGTCGCTACCGTACGAACTTGGAAAATCCCAAAGTAGTCACTTCGTTTGATTTGTTGTTAGCCACCGTCTCAAAGGATCTTAGTCAACCACGCCTTTGTTATTTTTTACATACGGGCAAGTGCGGAGAAAGTCGTTCATATTACACTCGTAGCCTGGCAAGAGTCGTGCTGGTCCGTCAACCCTTTTTTACCAAGCGTAAAGAAAGGAGTTGCAGAAAGAGTAGCGTGCTGCATCCTAAGAAAAAATCCCACGCGATCCACGATTACTAAACACGAACAGATTTAAAATACGCTTAAACAAATATTAAATATCTTTAAGGAAGTTTGTAAAACGTTTCTCGATTGCACTCTCGGCCGAAGCGTATACCATATCAACTTGTGATAATGAATCCCAATTATCGAGAACTTCGGTTAGATTACAACCAGTTAAACCAAGAGATTCAAGTTGGAATATTTGATCCTGTATGATGCTTGTAAGTGGAGTTATAACCAACACAACGGGCCGTTCATCATCGTTACCCATACGCTACCAATACGCTACCCATACGTTACGCTACCCATACGCTACGCTACCCATACTCTACCCTACTCATACGCTCTGGAATAATCACTTTTTTATGCCTTTGCACTGATGCATGTCATGCCATGGAAAAAAAAAGAAAAAAATGTTACGTATGATGCACGATCCTCGCAGTAGATAGCGCTATTTATGCAATAGCGAAAATCAGACCTGAAAAAAATCAGGCCTGTACGGGACTCGAACCACTGACCTCTGCGATACCAGTGCAGCGCTCTACCAATTGAGCTAACAAGCCAACTGGGAGCAGGCCGTTAAGTTGATTGCACCTTGTTCTTAAGGTTACAAATGAGTGCAACGAGGTTCATTGCTCCAAGGACAGCATACTATGAGAATGATTTTAAACGCAAGCCTGAACCTTGCGCTTACTAACCCTTAAACTCCGAGGACCAGGACAAATATTGTTCTTTCAGAATCGATCCTATATCAAGCAGACCAGGAAGCCGTTACCGGGCAGACAAGCTAGTGATGGGAATAAAGTGTATCTTAGGGAATCATTAGATAATCCAATACCAAATGCTTCAGACTTAATTTCTAAGAATTCTATGGCGCGCAGTTAAGAGAATTACTATTGAGATCTGGGAGTGAAAGGGGGTGAGAGGGCAACAGGACTCGGTAATCGTTTCCATATTTTCCGCCAGTGTTAATTAAGCTCCAAATTGAGCCTAAATAATCAACCTGTCATACATTTTAGTCATGTCAAAAATTGACCAAATTGTCATTGACCAAATCAAGAAATCTTGTTAGGATACCAACGAACCCTTTTTTTGTTTACATACGGGCAAGTGCGGAGAAAGTCGTTCATATTACACTCGTTGCCTGGCAAGAGTCGTGCTGGTCCGTCAACCCTTTTTTACCAAGCGTAAAGAAAGGAGTTGCAGAAAGAGTATCGTACTGCATCCTAAGAAAAAAGGCTAGGGTATGCCTGACACAAAAGTTATGTCGAGTTGTACTGTCTGCATTCAGTAAAAACTACCTTAACCGACCACAGAGAATGTCAAGTCTGTTTGTTTCAAAAGAGTAAGAGGATGAGAGGTCAAATTAAGACTTCGTCTATGTACATTTGCATGATTTTTATAGTGCAGTTGGACTATAAAGGTTTTTCATACACGAGAAGAAAAGAGAGACATCATGTGATGAACGTAATGCACTTCTCAAATGTGCTTTGGAATCATGTTCTTGTTTTTCGCAGATACAGGAAAGGACAAAGATGTGATTGCCAACCTAAAAAAAGTGTTAGAAGAGCGAGATATAATATTAGCTGAACAAGGACAGGCACTTGACGAACGTCAAGATGAATTGGAAACTCTTTACACAGAACTGCAAACTTGGCAAGAAAAGTGCGCTTAGCAACCAAGGCGCTGGACATAAAGAAAAAGGGAATTACCAGCTTGGAGAACCAAGCGATGGCTGCTAGTGATGCCATGAAAAATATGTCCAACGAGAACGAAGTTAATGAGCAAAGCGCCTCCGAGCGGATGCAGAACATGGAGAAGGAAATAGCCATATTGCAGAAATAGCGTGCTACTCTTGAGGAGTAGGCTAACGCCAGAAAGAGTAGGCTAACGCCAAAAAGGCAGAGAATGAGATCAAACTGTCCACAATCCGCGAGCAGTGTAAGCACGATTTGAGAAGAGAGATGGAAGAAGAACTGCGGGAAAACGAAACGGGATTACCAGAGACACTTTGACGACAAGGATAGGAATGTAGAGGAGATTAAGCATGAGAAAGAAAACGTAGAAAGAGAACTTGCTGCTGAAAAAAGCGACTCTTTAAAAGCAGATCCCTCTTCTTCTTCTTACTAGGTTAGCTTCAGTCCCAGAGTCATGCTTTTGTTTATATCTGCCTTACCGCTATTATTTCGGCGCCCCTTGTGGAAGAGAACGCGTAGAACAGTATACGGTATATTCATACCGTTAGAACAGTCTATTGTATATTCATACGGCTGCCAGCAAGTTCTCTGTTGCTCGCGTACTTTTAGAGGCAGCTGCGTAAGTATTGAGTAGTGTGGAATCCGCATGAGAAACTCAATTTTCTTTGTTTCACGTTCGTTGCAAATAACTGAACAGTGATCGCAGCCTTTCAAGTTTTCATTTGGACAAAAAAAGACGACTTTTGACACCTGCTCTTTCCTTCAAAGGTAACGCGCGAAAAAAAAACGTCAAAGAGGTCCTTTGAGAATTAGTTCGTGCGGTTAAAATTTCACGTGCAACTGCGCGCAGTACATTTAAAAGTCAAGTACGAGGGTGTAATCAAATATTTCACTGCAAATATTGAACTGCAAGGTTTCAGCGAAAGTTTGTCAGATAAGTTCTGAAGGCTCCTGGAAAATGTGCGCTCTGTTTGGCAAAGTCGAGTGACAGCTAGAAGCTCATATGCGTTTAGGCATAGTTAGTAGAGGGTGACTGGTTAGGAAAGCCGGCGAACTACAGAGAGGTATGTTATTGTTCTAGATTGACATTTGACCACATCAACCTCAATACTTACTCAAAGATGCGTGTCACCCTGGCTGCTCAGGTGCTGAGTGCTTCAATGGCTGCAGTGCTCTGGTCATTTGGACCTCCAGAAGCAGAAGGTACAGTAAAGTACTGCGAGATGGTGGATGGGTTTTTCGATTGCCTTAATGTCCGGAGCACCAAAGAACACCAAAGGAAAAGAAAACCCTTACTTGCTCCATACCGTGACTCTCAGGATGGCAGGTATGGCAATTATTATTGTTATTATAGTTCTATATGTTGTCATCTGTATATTTTCCTCTTTTTTTGTATTTATAAATTTAACATGTGACTGTGGTATACCTAAATCTTGTCATTAGTTTGTTTGAATGCTATACATGTAGTGCAAATTGTATGTTTATTGTAACCCTAACCCCACAGTTAAACCAATTAGTGCTTTACACTGGTATAATAATATCCTGTACTTTGTTGACAGCAGAATAACCTAAAAAATACACCCTTATGTAAACCACATAAAAACGAGGCTCCCTTGCTACATCCAATGTAAACAATCAAAATAATGGATAGTGCAGCTGTGGTTCTTGATGAAAATGTAAATTTACACTGTTCTGTTAACCATTCTGTATACATGGAAATTTTCATAGAGCAGATTAATGTATAATATGACAACTCTAACCCTTGCAATATGACAATTCTAAATTTTATTTAATTTGTATTTCAGGTTTCAGTGGTTACTGAAACTCCTTGATTACCTTAAGACCTGGAAAGAAACACGTAACAACAGACCTGGAAATTTCGATCAGAATGCAAGGAGCAAAATGTTTATCTGGTGGCAAACTCATGAAGGTTTTCAGCTCACAGTCTATTCTGTTATTGAGGCTACGCAATTTCTCCTCCA
This sequence comes from Stylophora pistillata, assembly GCF_964205215.1. Classification (NCBI taxonomy): domain Eukaryota; kingdom Metazoa; phylum Cnidaria; class Anthozoa; order Scleractinia; family Pocilloporidae; genus Stylophora; species Stylophora pistillata. The sequence continues at coordinate 28,481,591 of NC_142528.1, forward strand.
AGAAGGGGTGGAGTTTGTCTTGACTGAGCGCTTCTGTCAAGATTCTCTAGAGGAATATTTTGGCCATCAGCGCAAGTTAATGTTTGATTTTCGTGTTTGTTTTTATCCTCTCCCTCTCCAACAGATCAACAAATATAAAGCGGATATCGATCAGCTGGGACAAGAATTTCAACAACAGACGAAAGACTTTGAAGTGAAAAAAAGACGACTTGTTGCAGAGGAGCGGGCCAAATGTGGGAGGGAAACCAGCGTTATGCGCTCAAAGCTGAAAAGCGTTACACAGCAGCTGATTTTAATGAAGAACACTTTGGACAATATAAAGAGAGAACATCAAGATCTAAGGATAAACTGTTTAAAACTCGGGACTCGAATTAAACCGGCAATACGCGAGGTGATAAAACAAGTAGGTTTCACTTCCTGTAGCTCGCATGTTTCAAGACACTAAGTACAGTGGAACCTCAATTTACGAAGTGCCAAGGGACTGCGGAAATTGGCTCGTTATATCGAGCTCTCGTGGCATACATTTTACTGTAACTTTAGCCGGGCTGAAGCTGAAGTATCGTTCGTTATACCTAGGACTTCGTTATATAGAGGTTCGTGAAGTCGAGGTTCCACTGTATGGGGTACCTCGTTTACACAAGGATGGATTTCTCCTGCGAGAATTTCGCGATCTGTTTGCAATTTCAGTTCTGAATGGAACTCCACTTTTGTTTTCCTTACAGATTGTGCAGCGCATCGAAGGAATTGATGACAAAGAGAAAGAATTGATTACGAAGTACAAAAAGGAAATGGCGCTGAGGAAAAAGCTCCACAACGAACTGGTGGAATTGAAAGGCAACATTAGAGTATATTGCAGGGTAAGGCCTGTAATCAAAGAAGACGGAGGAGGAAAAATGGCTGCCAATGTTGTTTCTTTTGACGAAGATGACGATGGTGTTCTTGGTGTTTTCTCCAAAGGATCAACAACACTGTTCGAGATGGACAAGGTGTTCACATCAGACTCCACTCAACAGCAGGTAATTTTTTTTTGCTATGTCAGTAGATGTTGTATTTGATGAGTCGGACGTGACATCATGCGTTCGGGCTTTAATTTTTTAATGCAAACCTCGCGCTAGCGAACAGTAACTGATGCAAAAGAAGGCAGTGATGGTGTTTCCTTCATTAATGCACAAGTACAGCAGCGAAATCTCAGAGCAAACTTTCATTTAAAAGAGCTTTGAGACAGTTGTGTGTACTGGAAAATATTGCTTGAAAATATTTTTGTTCGTCATTTGCGACCCGTACTAAATCTTCGCTATAATTAATAATGTGTGATTCATGTTTGTTTATTATTAGCATGTAAGTATTTTTATCAAAGTGTGGTAAAGTTTTTGCAATTTCGGTGAACTGCTCTAATGGAGTAGAGATATATTTAGCCTTACTTGCTCCATACCGTGACTCTCAGGATGGCAGGTATGGCAATTATTATTGTTATTATAGTTATATATGTTGTCATCTGTATATTTTCCTCTTTTTTGTAATTATAAATTTAACATGTGACTGTGGTATACCTAAATCTTGTCATTAGTTTGTTTGAATGCTATACATGTAGTGCAAATTGTATGTTTATTGTAACCCTAACCCCAAAGTTAAACCAATTAGTGCTTTACACTGGTATAATAATATCCTGTACTTTGTTGACAGCAGAATAACCTAAAAAATACACCCTTATGTAAACCACATAAAAACGAGGCTCCCTTGCTACATCCAATGTAAACAATCAAAATAAATGATAGTGCAGCTGTGGTTCTTGATGAAAATGTAAATTTACACTGTTCTGTTAACCATTCTGTATACATGGAAATTTTCATAGAGCAGATTAATGTGTAAGATGACAACTCTAACCCTTGCAATATGACAATTTTAAATTTTATTTAATTTTCATTTCAGGTTTCAGTGGTTACTGAAACTCCTTGATTACCTTAAGACCTGGAAAGAAACACGTAACAACAGACCTGGAAATTTCGATCAGAATGCAAGGAGCAAAATGTTTATCTGGTGGCAAACTCATGAAGGTTTTCAGCTCACAGTCTATTCTGTTATTGAGGCTACGCAATTTCTCCTCCAAGAAGGGGTGGAGTTTGTCTTGACTGAGCGCTTCTGTCAAGATTCTCTAGAGGAATATTTTGGCCATCAGCGCAAGTTAGTGTTTGATTTTCGTGTTTGTTTTTATCCTCTCCCTCTCCAACAGATCAACAAATATAAAGCGGATATCGATCAGCTGGGACAAGAATTTCAACAACAGTCGAAAGACTTTGAAGAGGAAAAAAGACGACTTGTTGCAGAGGAGCGGGCCAAATGTGGGAGGGAAACCAGCGTTATGCGCTCAAAGCTGAAAAGCGTTACACAGCAGCTAATTTTAATGAAGAACACTTTGGACAATATAAAGAGAGAACATCAAGATCTAAGGATAAACTGTTTAAAACTCGGGACTCGAATTAAACCGGCAATACGCGAGGTGATAAAACAAGTAGGTTTCACTTCCTGTAGCTCGTATGTTTCAAGACACTAAGTACAGTGGAACCTCAATTTACGAAGTGCCAAGGGACTGGGGAAATTGGCTCGTTATATCGAGGTCTCGTGGCATACATTTTACTGTAACTTTAGCCGGGCTGAAGCTGAAGTATCGTTTGTTATACCTAGGACCTCGTTATATAGAGGTTCGTGAAGTCAAGGTTCCACTGTATGGGGTACCTCGTTTACACAAGGATGGATTTCTCCTGCGAGAATTTCGCGATCTGTTTGCAATTTCAGTTCTGAATGGAACTCCACTTTTGTTTTCCTTACAGATTGTGCAGCGCATCGAAGGAATTGATGACAAAGAGAAAGAATTGGTTACGAAGTACAAAAAGGAAATGGCGCTGAGGAAAAAGCTCCACAACGAACTGGTGGAATTGAAAGGCAACAATAGAGTATATTGCAGGGTAAGGCCTGTGATCAAAGAAGACGGAGGAGGAATAATGGCTGCCAATGTTGTTTCTTTTGACGAAGATGACGATAGTGTTCTTGGTGTTTTCTCCCTGAAAGGATCAACAACACTGTTCGAGATGGACAAGGTGTTCACATCAGAGTCCACTCAACAGCAGGTAATTTTTTTTTTTGTTATGCCAGTAGATGTCGTATTTGATGAGTCGGACGTGACATCATGCGTTCGGGCTTTAATTTTTTAATGCAAACCTCGCGCTAGCGAACAGTAACTGACGCAAAAGAAGGCAGTGATGGTATTTCCTTCATCAATGCACCAGTTTAGCAGCCAAATCTCAGAGCAAACTTTCATTTAAAGGAGCTTTGAGACAGTTGTGTGTACTGGAAAATATTGCTTGAAAATATTTTTGTTCGTCATTTGCGACCCGTACTAAATCCTCGCTATACTTAATAATGTGTGAATCATGTTTGTTTATTATTAGCATGTAAGTATTTTTATCAAAGTGTGGTAAAGTTTTTGCAATTTCGGTGAACTGCTCTAATGGAGTAGAGATATATTTAGCCTTACTTGCTCCATACCGTGACTTTCAGGATGGCAGGTATGGCATTTATTATTGTTATTATAGTTATATATGTTGTCATCTGTATATTTTCCTCTTTTTTGTAATTATAGATTTAACATGTGACTGTGGTATACCTAAATCTTGTCATTAGTTTGTTTGAATGCTATACATGTAGTGTAAATTGTATGTTTATTGTAACCCTAACCCCACAGTTAAACCAATTAGTGCTTTACACTGGTATAATAATATCCTGTACTTTGTTGACAGCAGAATAACCTAAAAAATACACCCTTATGTAAACCACATAAAAACGAGGCTCCCTTGCTACATCCAATGTAAACAATCAAAATAATGGATAGTGCAGCTGTGGTTCTTGATGAAAATGTAAATTTACACTGTTCTGCTAACCATTCTGTATACATGGAAATTTTCATAGAGCAGATTAAAGTGTAATATGACAACTCTAACCCTTGCAATATGACAATTCTAAATTTTATCTAAATTTTATTTAATTTTTATTTCAGGTTTCAGTGGTTACTGAAACTCCTTGATTACCTTAAGACCTGGAAAGAACCACGTAACAACAGACCTGGAAATTTCGATCAGAATGCAAGGAGCAAAATGTTTATCTGGTGGCAAACTCATGAAGGTTTTCAGCTCACAGTCTATTCTGTTATTGAGGCTACGCAATTTCTCCTCCAAGAAGGGGTGGAGTTTGTCTTGACTGAGCGCTTCTGTCAAGATTCTCTAGAGGAATATTTTGGTCATCAGCGCAAGTTAGTGTTTGATTTTCGTGTTTGTTTTTATCCTCTCCCTCTCCAACAGATCAACAAATATAAAGCGGATATCGATCAGCTGGGACAAGAATTTCAACAACAGACGAAAGACTTTGAAGTGAAAAAAAGACGACTTGTTGCAGAGGAGCGGGCCAAATGTGGGAGGGAAACCAGCGTTATGCGCTCAAAGCTGAAAAGCGTTACACAGCAGCTAATTTTAATGAAGAACACTTTGGACAATATAAAGAGAGAACATCAAGATCTAATGATAAACTGTTTAAAACTCGGGACTCGAATTAAACCGGCAATACTCGAGGTGATAAAACAAGTAGGTTTCACTTCCTGTAGCTCGCATGTTTCAAGACACTAAGTACAGTGGAACCTCAATTTACGAAGTACCAAGGGACTGGGGAAATTGACTCGTTATATCGAGGTTTCGTGGCATACATTTTACTGTAACTTTAGCCGGGCTGAAGCTGAAGTATCGTTCGTTATACCTAGGACTTCGTTATATAGAGGTTCGTGAAGTCGAGGTTCCACTGTATGGGGTACCTCGTTTACACAAGGATGGATTTCTCCTGCGAGAATTTCGCGATCTGTTTGCAATTTCAGTTCTGAATGGAACTCCACTTTTGTTTTCCTTACAGATTGTTCAGCGCATCGAAGGAATTGATGACAAAGAGAAAGAATTGGTTACGAAGTACAAAAAGGAAATGGCGCTGAGGAAAAAGCTCCACAACGAACTGGTGGAATTGAAAGGCAACATTAGAGTATATTGCAGGGTGAGGCCTGTGATCAAAGAAGACGGAGGAGGAAAAATGGCTGCCAATGTTGTTTCTTTTGACGAAGATGACGATGGTGTTCTTGGTGTTTTTTCCAAAGGATCAACAAAAATGTTCGAGATAGACAAGGTGTTCACATCAGAGTCCAGTCAACAGCAGGTAATTTTTTTTTTGCTATGCCAGTAAATGTTGTATTTGATGAGTCGGACGTGACATCATGCGTTCGGGCTTTAATTTTTTAATGCAAACCTCGCGCTAGCGAACAGTAACTGATGCAAAAGAAGGCAGTGATGGTGTTTCATTCATTAATGCACAAGTACAGCAGCGAAATCTCAGAGCAAACTTTCATTTAAAAGAGCTTTGAGACAGTTGTGTGTACTGGAAAATATTGCTTGAAAATATTTTTGTTCGTCATTTGCGACCCGTACTAAATCCTCGCTATACTTAATAATGTGTGATTCACGTTTGTTTATTATTAGCATGTAAGTATTTTTATCAAAGTGTGGTAAAGTTTTTGCAATTTCGGTGAACTGCTCTAATGAAGTAGAGATATATTTAGCCAATAGACGCTCTTTTAATCTGCAATCCGCTCTTCTCTCTCCAGGTGTTTGAAGAGGTTAACGCAGAGGGAAAATGATAAGACCAACGATTTTCTTTTTACATTATTTATTAGCTCCTGAGAACACTTTGAATATATGGGAAGAAACCTAGAAAGTTAAAGGTCTTCAGGCGGTGATTAGGGATGAAAAAAAGTTATTTCGAAAATTTCTGTGGGCAAACCGAACCAAGCTGCCTCTCTTCTTCTATCTCTTCTCTTTCAGTACTAGTTTCTGTGCAGCGTCCCATTACACTAGAAAGCGTGTATGTGCTGCTCTTTTTTGATAATGATAAATAAAATCGGTCCGATTCAGGAAGATTTGAAAGAAATACTAGAATCATTATATTATCATACTCCAAACCTGAACTCTACGGTCGCTACATCGACGACTGTATCGGCGCTACCTCCTCTACCAGAGAGGAACTCACTCAATTCATAACCGCAGTCAATTCTTTTCACCCGGCTCTGAAATCATGTACCTGGGAAATTTCTGACAATTCTTTATCCTTTTTAGACATCAAAGTTTCAATTGAAGGCAACGGTTTATGCACTAGTGTGTATGACAAACCTACAGACTCGCATAATTACTTGTTCTATTCGTCTTCGCATCCATCTCACGTTAAGAATTCCATTCCTTTTTCTCAGTTTCTAAGACTTCGTCGTTTATGTGGTGATGACTGATTTCCAGCACAAATCAGAGTCAATGTGCCAGTTTTTCGATAAACGTGGTTACCTTGATTCTGTCGTTCAAGCGGGTTACCACCGCGCCCAACTTATTGATCGACATTCAGCACTACAAACGTCACAAAAGGAAGATTCCGACCGCATTCCACTCACTCTCACGTTTCACCCTCCCAACCACTCAATTAAATCCATCATTCTTAAAAACTTTAAATTACTTCAAAACGATCCAGAGACAAGCACTATCTTTTCGCAGCCTCCGCTCATTTCATTCAAACGCGACAAAAACATAGGCAATTTTTTGGTCAGAAGTTCTTTTCAGACTAATGACCAACCAGGCACTTTTAAATGCGCTCGTGCACGATGCAAAACGTGTCCTTCCATTCACAAAACTGATAAAATATCGGGACCCAAACGATCCATTAAGATCACCGCTCACTTCACGTGCACCTCCGCCAATGTAATCTATTGCATAACTTGCACCTATTGCAAAAAGATATACATAGGCGAAACAGGCAGAAGACTAAAACCAAGGCGCTGGACATAAAGAAAAAGGGAATTACCAGCTTGAAGAACCAAGCGATGGCTGCTGGTGATGCCGTGAAAAATATGTCCAACGAGAACGAAGTTAATGAGCGAAGCGCCTCCGAGCGGATGCAGAACATGGAGAAGGAAATAGCCAGATTGCAGAAATACCCTGCTACTCTGGAGGAAAAGCTGTTAAAGAAGGATGAAGAAATCAGAAAAACCAACGATTCAAGAGAAAACATCATGAAAACCATGCGTCAAACATTAGAGGTGGCTAACGCCAAAAAGGCAGAGAATGAGATCAAACTGTCCACAATCCGCGAGCAGTGTAAGCGGGACTTGAGAAGAGAGATGGAAGAGGAAATGCGGGAAAACGAAACGGGATTACCAGAGACACTTTGACGACAAGGATAGGAGTGTAGAGGAGATTAAGCATGAGAAAGAAAACGTAGAAAGAGAACTTGCTGCTGAAAAAAGCGACTCTTCAAAAGCAGATCCCTCTTCTTCGGTGAGAATAAAGTTTATGGGTTTCATTTTGTATCCCTGTTGACTCTGTTTACACTCATCAGTGCTCATCGGCTTCCCATCCCCTTTCCCCCTTCCTCTGGGGCCGCTACTCAGGCTAAGTTGCTTTGTTCGAGTGCCCATTAAATGCTGAATTTAAATCTCTTCGCAGGACGAGACAGAGTAACTCAAAGTAGAGTCAAAAAAGAGAAAACTCTTCCAAGACTTGCAAGATAGCGTTGCAGGTATAAAGTTTTGTGAAGTTCTGATGCAATCTCGAACCATGGACATTTCCTAATTCGTACAGGCGTGCCTCTTTATCGAGCTTTGAAGTGTATATCTCTTTTTCAGGTGAAGACAATGAAAAGGGCACATCACCAACGTTAACTCAACCCTCCGCGAAAAAGAGAAAAAAGCTGTTTAAGAAACCTGCGATGCCGGCATATTTGTCTCTGGCAAAACAGGTACAATGATCCCCGTGAGGCACAAATCCATCCAGTTTGAAATCAGACGTTTTTTCTGCCACAAAGAGTTTTGGTGTAGCTCACTTTATATTTAATCTTTTGATACCTTTAGGGATGTCGTGGAGCAAAAACAGAGCAAGACTCCACAAGAACCATAATTGCCAGACGACTGCGTCCGCGAGCTGTGAAATATAACTATAACTATTAAGTCAATTGCAAGTTAGCGCAGAAATAAAGTGACACTTTTTCACTTGAGAATAGCAAAGCATGAAAAAACATTTAAGTTGTGTAATGTTATCATAAAGCTGCCGTAAAGATCTACTTTACACAGCTTTACACCACATTTACATTTCGTAAAGGCACGCTTTACACGGCCATTACGCACTGACGTAAAGCTGGAGTAATGAGACTTATTTAAGAGACCTTTACGCACGGCGTAAAGTTGGTGTATAATAGAGATTTACGCTGCCTTTAGTTGGCGTAAGATCAAACTGTCCACAAACCGCGAGCAGTGTAAGCAGGATTTGAGAAGAGAGATGGAAGAGGAACTGCGGGAAAACGAAACGGGATTACCAGAGACAACTTGACGACAAGGATAGGAGTGTGTAGGAGATTAAGCATGAGAAAGAAAACGTAGAAAGAGAACTTGCTGCTGAAAGAAGCGACTCTTCAAAAGCAGATCCATCTTCTTCGGTGAGAATAAAGTTTATGGGCTTCATTTTGTATCCGTGTTGACTCTGTTTACACTCATCAGTGCTAGTGGTGCTGTGGGTGTTCGAAACTAAATTAAGTCTTTTTTTTTTATTCTAACGCTTATTTGTTACTTTTCCTTCTTTTAACTTGTATGAAGAAAAGAGACATTATATCAGTTTAAGATCATTTTGCAGTTATTATTGCGAAAGCTGTTTCACAACTTCGACCTAAGAAGCTGGTAGCAAGACCTTAAAACTGTTTATTTGTTTGTTTCTTTAGGACCCTGATGTAGCAGACAAGGCGAGTCCGACAACGGCTTCTTCAAGACCAGGAAAGAAATCCTTCAAGGAGAACAGCAGTGACATACCTTTGGCTCAGGTAGACATTGACGAGCCAGTTCATTCCTGGTTTAATGTTGACGAAAAGTTAATCATAACAATTCCCTGACTACGACATTTGACAAAAATACCAACCAAAGATTTCATGAAAGGTCGAGGAATGATTGGGTAAGGAAGGAAGGAATTGATGACAAAGAGAAAGAATTGGTTACGAAGTACAAAAAGGAAATGGCGCTGAGGAAAAAGCTACACAACGAACTAGTGGAATTGAAAGGCAACATTAGAGTATATTGCAGGGTAAGGCCTGTGATCAAAGAAGACGGAGGAGGAAAAATGGCTGCCAATGTTGTTTCTTTTGACGAAGATGACGATGGTGTTCTTGGTGTTTTCTCCAAAGGATCAACAAAACTGTTCGAGATGGACAAGGTGTTCACATCAGAGTCCACTCAACAGCAGGTAATTTTTTTTTTGTTATGCCAGTAGATGTTGTATTTGATGAGTCGGACGTGACATCATGCGTTCGGGCTTTAATTTTTTAATGCAAACCTCGCGCTAGCGAACAGTAACTGATGCAAAAGAAGGCAGTGATGGTGTTTCCTTCATCAATGCACCAGTTTAGCAGCCAAATCTCGGAGCAAACTTTCATTTAAAGGAGCTTTGAGACAGTTGTGTGTACTGGAAAATATTGCTTGAAAATATTTTTGTTCGTCATTTGCGACCCGTACTAAATCCTCGCTGTACTTAATAATGTGTGATTCATGTTTGTTTACTATTACCATGTAAGTATTTTTATCAAAGTGTGGTAAAGGTTTTGCAATTTCGGTGAACTGCTCTAATGGAGTAGAGATATATTTAGCCTTACTTGCTCCATACTGTGACTCTCAGGATGGCAGGTATGGCAATTATTATTGTTATTATAGTTATATATGTTGTCATCTGTATATTTTCCTCTTTTTTGTAATTATAAATTTAACATGTGACTGTGGTATACCTAAATCTTGTCATTAGTTTGAATGCTATACATGTAGTGCAAATTGTATGTTTATTGTAACCCTAACCCCACAGTTAAACCAATTAATGCTTTACACTGGTATAATAATATCCTGTACTTTGTTGACAGCAGAATAACCTAAAAAATACACCCTTATGTAAACCACATGAAAACGAGGCTCCCTTGCTACATCCAATGTAAACAATCAAAATAATGGATAGTGCAGCTGTGGTTGTTGATGAAAATGTAAATTTACACTGTTCTGTTAACCATTCTGTATACATGGAAATTTTCCTTCATCAATGCACCAGTTTAGCAGCCAAATCTCGGAGCAAACTTTCATTTAAAAGAGCTTTGAGACAGTTGTGTGTACTGGAAAATATTGCCTGAAAATCTTTTGTTCGTCATTTGCGACCCGTACTAAGTCCTCGCTATACTTAATAATGTGTGATTCATGTTTGTTTATTATTAGCATGTAAGTATTTTTATCAAAGTGTGGTAAAGTGTTTGCAATTTCGGTGAACTGCTTTAATGGAGTAGAGATATATTTAGCCTTACTTGCTCCATACCGTGACTCTCAGGATGGCAGGTATGGCAATTATTATTGTTATTATAGTTATATATGTTGTCATCTGTATATTTTCCTCTTTTTTGTAATTATAAATTTAACATGTGACTGTGGTATACCTAAATCTTGTCATTAGTTTGTTTGAATGCTATACATGTAGTACAAATTGTATGTTTATTGTAACCCTAACCCCACAGTTAAACCAATTAGTGCTTTACACTGGTATAATAATATCCTGTACTTTGTTGACAGCAGAATAACCTAAAAAATACACCCTTATCTAAACCACATGAAAACGAGGCTCCCTTGCTACATCCAATGTAAACAATCAAAATAATGGATAGTGCAGCTGTGGCTCTTGATGAAAATGTAAATTTACACTCTTCTGTTAACCATTCTGTATACATGGAAATTTTCATAGAGCAGATTAATGTGTAATATGACAACTCTAACCCTTGCAATATGACAATTCTAAATTTTATTTAATTTTTATTTCAGGTTTCAGTGGTTACTGAAACTCCTTGATTACCTTAAGACCTGGAAAGAAGCACGTAACAACAGACCTGGAAATTTTGACCAGAATGCAAGGAGCAAAATGTTTATCTGGTGGCAAACTCATGAAGGTTTTCAGCTCACAGTCTATTCTGTTATTGAGGCTACGCAATTTCTCCTCCAAGAAGGGGTGGAGTTTGTCTTGACAGAGCGCTTCTGTCAAGATTCTCTAGAGGAATATTTTGGCCATCAGCGCAAGTTAGGCAGACGGAATGATAATCCTGATATTCGAGCATTTGGTTATAATAACAATGCAATCAGAATTCAAAGGCAAGTGTCATGTCAAAGTGGAAATACCCGAGGGAGAAAAGACAGGACCAGAGCCTGGGAGCAAGTCACAGATGACCCCAATTCCACGTAAAAAGAAAGTGATCAGACATTGAACATTATTCAATTTTTTATATTATTATTATTATTATTATTACAAAAAATGACATGAATATTATTTAATTATGAGAGGTTTTTTAATTTCTTTCGCAGCGACGAGAAATTAATGCATGCGATACAACACTCCACTTTCCCCTATATCGAGCAAGACAAATAAAATGACTCACCAAATTTCACGGCACAACTCCCTTTTGAAAATATATTTAAGCCTGTACTTCAACAGGCCAACCATCTATCTAAGTTATATAAAACAGTTTAGTTCTGAACGAAACACACTGCAACGCTGAAAAACTGCGATTTACGAAAAAAAAAGACACTTGTTCACACTGGGAACATACCTTGAGGAAGAAATGGTTTTTCGCATTACATTTACATCGCGTGTATCATTTTGACAACGTCAGACATGTAATGGTTGGTGGAAACTGATTAACCATGCAGGCAGTTGCACGCTTAGCAGCAAAACGTTATTATTAGAAACACTCGGGTAAAATAACAGACGCCCTCCTCTGCGCAAAACTTCGCACTCGTGTTCTAGTACAGGCAATGAACAGAAATTCTCTAATTTTTGACAACTCAGGCGAGATTCGATGTACTTTATGTAAAATTGCAAAACACCTGTTTTTCCGTGAACGTGGCAAAGATACTGCTCAGTTTTTCCTTTGCCCTTAGAGAGACTTAATTAATGTACTGTGTTTTTTTCATTAACTTGTTGTTGACTTAGTCGGCTTCTTGATAGCAGATATACGCCGCACGTAATTCTATTTAATTTGTTTGTTTGTTTGCTTTTCCATGCTTTTCCTTTTTGATCGATGGGTGCGTAAGGAAGTGATGTCCATGCAAAAGACCATCGAAGACAGGAACAAAACAGTCGAAGAACTGGAGCAAAACATTAGGAAAGCATCAGTTAAAAATGAAAAATCCCGAGAACAGATCAGGACACTCGCGAACAAAGTGAAAACGCTTAATGACGAAAAGAGTTCCATGTAAAGAAACCTGCGTCTAGTCTCATCAGGTAGCTGCTGAGAAAGTTTCATTTTTTCAATAATATTGCTTTATATAGAGGATGTTGAGCGATCGCTGAGCAAGAATTGTGACGGCTAGGGTATGCCTGACACAAAAGTTATGTCGAGTTGTACTGTCTGCATTCAGTAAAAACTACCCTAAGCGACCACAGAGAATGTAAAGTCTGTTTGTTTCAAGAGTAAGAGTATGGGAGGTCAAATCAAGACTTCTTCTATGTATATTTGCATGATTTTTATAGTGCAGTTGGACTATAAGGTTTTTCATACACGAGAAGAAAAGAGAGACATCATGTGTTGAACGTAATGCACTTCTCAAATGTGCTTTGGAATCATGTTCTTGTTTTTCGCAGATGCAGGAAAGGACAAAGATGTGATTGCCAACCTGAAAAAAGTGTTAGAAGAGCGAGATATAATATTAGCTGAACAAGGACAGACACTTGACGAACGTCAAGGTGAATTGGAAACTCTTTACACAGAACTGCAAACGTGGCAAGAAAACTGCGCCTTAGCAACCAAGGCGCTGAACATAAAGAAAAAGGGAATTACCAGCTTGAAGAACCAAGCGATGGCTGCTAGTGATGCCATGAAAAATATGTCCAACGAGAACGAAGTTAATGAGCGAAGCGCCTCCAAGCGGATGCAGAACATGGAGAAGGAAATAGCCAGATTGCAGAAATACCCTGCTACTCTGGAGGAAAAGCTGGTAAAGAAGGATGAAGAAATCAGAAAAACGAACGATTCAAGAGAAAACATCATGAAAACCATGCGTCAAACATTAGAGGTGCCTAACGCCAAAAAGGCAGAGAATGAGATCAAACTGTCCACAATCCGCGAGCAGTGTAAGCAGGACTTGAGAAGAGAGATGGAAGAGGAAATGCGGGAAAACGAAACGGGATTACCAGAGACAACTTGACGACAAGGATAGGAGTGTGTAGGAGATTAAGCATGAGAAAGAAAACGTAGAAAGAGAACTTGCTGCTGAAAAAAGCGACTCTTCAAAAGCAGATCCCTCTTCTTCGGTGAGAATAAAGTTTATGGGTTTCATTTTGTATCCCTGTTGACTCTGTTAACACTCATCAGTGCTAGTAGTGCTGTGGGTGTTCGAAACTAAATTAAGTCTTCCTTTTTTATTCTAACGCTCATTTGTTGCTTTTCCTTCTTTTAACTTGTATGAAGGAAAGGGACATTATATCAGTTCAAGATCATTTTGCAGTTATTATTGCGAAAGCTGTTTCACAACTTCGACCTAAGGAGCTGGTAGCAAGACCTTAAAACTGTTTATTTGTTTGTTTCTTTAGGACCCTGATGTAGCAGACAAGGCGAATCCGACAACGGCTCCTTCAAGATCAGCAAAGAAATCCTTCAAGGGGAACAGCAGTGACATACCATTGGCTCAGGTAGATCTTGACGAGCCAGTTCATTCCTGGTTTAATGTTGACGAAAAGTTAATCATAACAATTCCCTGACTGACATTTGACAAAAATACCAATCAAAAATTTCATGGAAGGTCGAGGAATGATTGGGTAAATTAAAATGTCAAGCGACTGGTTTCGATGCGTCCTTGTCGTTCCTCTCCATGTCGCGAAGGTTTTCTCGCAATCGGTCACCTAGTCCTCTGCCTGTTTCGCCGATGTAAATCTTTTTGCAATAAGAGTGAGTTATGCAATAGATTACATTGGCGGAGGTGCACGGAAACAAGCAACATAGGGCAATCTGCGGTCTTTCCTTACACTTAGGTTGCACGGAAAGCCGCAAAACCCTTGAACAAAAGCTCATCTTTCAAACCAGCAGTCTAAATCCCACAGGTATCAACGAACGCTTTTCATTCCACTAATTTATTCATGTTTTTCTCCTTGCCATGTTCCCACCAATCACGTAGCTCACTTTCTGCCTTTGAAAGCACACACAACCCACAATTCCTCTATTCGCTCCGACGAAGGGCTAAAGCTGGAAACGCCAGTGTTTATAACCGTAACGGTGGCCAATTTACCATTTCAACTGTTGTTGATATATTCAAAGGATTATTCTTATATTATTATTATTATTATAGTAAATTATAGTAAATTTTATAGTAAACTTTTTTACTATTCTTTTGCGTTGAACTTTTGAAGACTTTGCATTTCCTTTCTCAAGAGACTTAAAGTAAGATATAGACTTGCTAAACAGCACATTATAATTTTATTATTCATAGCCATGTAGTTTAGGTTAGTCATATTTTTCCTTAAAAGGAGAATTGTAACTAGCAAGATTTTTTTTATTTTTTTATACACATGTTAGATTCAATAAAGGTCTTTTCTCATTAAAGATATTGCTTAGCTATAGAGTATTTCTCAAATGATTATTAAGATATATTTTTTTTCATACGCGGGATCAATGCTGGCAATCCCGGCCCATCTTACCCGCTCGGCTAGCCAATCACAACACAGGATTCGCTCCTTCTTGCCCACGGTCGCTGCGTGCGATGTAATAAACTCTATTATGTAACCCCGTACGTTGCTTGCTCTGTTTCAGCTCAAAATCGAATGGACGAGAGTACAAAAAACCGAGGACAGTGACGAGGTCTTTACTCCGGGCTCTTCAAGGAGAACGTAAGAGCACACTCCTACTTACTGACTAGCTTTCACAGCTTAGGATAAAAAGTCTCCTTAGGAATGAAACAGTTCAGTCGCTACCGTACGAACTTGGAAAATCCCAAAGTAGTCACTTCGTTTGATTTGTTGTTAGCCACCGTCTCAAAGGATCTTAGTCAACCACGCCTTTGTTTTTGTTTACATACGGGCAAGTGCTGAGAAAGTCGTTCATATTACACTCGTAGCCTGGCAAGAGTCGTGCTGGTCCGTCAACCCTTTTTTACCAAGCGTAAAGAAAGGAGTTGCAAAAAGAGAAGCGTGCTGCATCCTAAGAAAAAATCTCACGCGCTCCACGATTACTAAACACGTACAGTTTTAAAATACGCTTAAACAAAGGAATAGAGGATACCCGTCGAAGTTCCGGAGGAATATATAACTAGGCTATCTGCTCCAGTAGAGAAGGGTCACTTAAAAACAAAGAAAGTAGCACACAGAATAAAACAGAGTCTTTTGTAATGTATTGTCACCCGGCTTTATCTAGCCTCAAGAACCTTCTGACAGGGAAATTGCACCTCTTCCAAAAGGAACAAAATTAATCACATCGCAAAGGAAAGTCATCAAAATGTCTCCTGGTCAGAACTAATCTATGAGAGTAGAAGGTTAAAATCGCTTGCAAATGGCGAATTCAAGCACGCTCGTCAATAGTTCAAGTTCTAACTGGTCGTTTGCTTCCTGTGACCTTGGCACCTAGTGCGAAGCTTGTCAACGCTTTAATGAAGCAAAACATCCCTAAATTGGATATTATAGGTTGACTCTTAATGCTGGGACTATCCTATTTGTCATTCGGCTGGTTAAAGTTTCTCGTCTGCTCCGTGGATTTAGGTCTTCATGTGAAGGAACGCGAGATACCATCGAAGGTCCCTGTTACAAAAAGAACTCTCGAGGAAATTGCGAGAAGCCACTAAAATAACCATCCGGAATAAACCACAGGTATCCAGAGGACTTCCATGACAATTTAAGTCCTCAATATATTTAAAACGCTCAGATGCACTCGGATGAGAGACCACAATGAAAATTTCACTAATTTAGATGACATAGACTAGTAGTTTCAACGTGAAAGTGGGTGCTGGCGTCAGAGCTTGAAGGAAATACTGATAATACGATTTCAAACTGAAACGGTATAGTAAGGGTTGATGTGGCTTTTTAAAAGAGAATTACGATTTTTCCAACTAGTTTTGTTTTAAAGGGCTTTTTGAAACAACAACAGAGCCCTAAATTTTTTATTTGAGTCAAGAAAAGAACGATTACTGTGATTGGAAGCATTTTTGCCTGATCTCCATGAAGTAACTCCATTCGCGAATATTCGGAAAAATTTGCTCGCATGATAGGGCAGCCAAACACATGAAAATCTCTTGTCTTCCTCGAGAGTCATCAGCAAACCGTTCATGATCTTAATGAATACTTCCACAAGCTATTAAGCTCAGACCTAAGATCCTAAATCCTACAATTTTTGGCTTTTTCTCGTTATTGTAAAGAATAGGCTGCTGCCTCGCTAGGGTCCGCCGGAAAAAATGGCGGACTAAGCGAGTAATGTCTTGTGGTTAAGCCAATTCATGCTACCTGAGGTATTCCTCAGTATTGCACTGCGAAACCTGTACTGCGCATAAAAATCACTTAGTCAAGCGAATGAGCTCTCGCAAGTTCTAAGAACATGGTATTGTTTTTTCATTTAGTAGACCGGGTAAAGAGGTTGGATAGCCTTAAGCTCTTGAACGAGCACGGTGACCTTTTTTTATCATTGCGTAATTTTGGTGCACAAATTATCCCTTTAAATTGGAGAACTTTAAAAAAATATAATCGAAGGGAAAAAAGGATTTATCGTAAAAGCCCGAGGATAAACCGCACTTTTTTTCCCCAAAATCGTCGCTAGAAATTGAGGTTGCGGCTTATCGATTCCGCGTTGTTCTAGGATGCCTGTTTCTTATCACTTTAACGGCTGAGTGACAGTTATTTGATCTCGACCAATGAGAATTCTTCATCTATGAGAGATCGGATATTTCGAAGAATCCACGTGGTCGCTTGCAGGCCCCTCCTATCCTCTTCCCAAGCCTCGCTCCGCTCGCCCTCCTATCCCTTCCCCAAGCCTCTCTCCGCTCGGCTCCCCACCCCGTTTCCCCCTCCCCCAAGGGCCACTACGCAGGCTAAAGCAACTGAGAATTCACAACTCCAATATCCATTGACTATTTCTTCATAGAACAAACTGACGCGTGTTAATCAGGTAATAGAATCAGATAACCTTACCGCTGACGACTTTTTTGCGGGTAAAGTCGTCGACTTTGTCGCGGATGTCGTCCGCTTGTTTCTCGCCGATTCTCTTGTGTTCGGGCGACTTCGCCTACGAAAAAATAAGAGAATTGCCCAACTAACGAACGAGCCTTTAAAAAGCTGTAGGGGAGAATAGTCAAGTTGATTCCTCAGAAAGAAGTTATCAAATAAGTTTTTCAAATTTTCTTTAAATGTTTCCCGTGTCGAGTTGTATTGTCTGCATACAGTAAAAACTACCTTAAGCGACCACAGAGAATGTAAAGTCTGTTTGTTTCAAAAGAGTAAGAGGATGGGAGGTCAAATTAAGACTTCTTCTATGTACATTTGCATGATTTTTATAGTGCAGTTGGACTATAAAGGTTTTTCATACACGAGAAGAAAAGAGAGACATCATGTGTTGAACGTAATGCACTTCTCAAATGTGCTTTGGAATCATGTTCTTGTTTTTCGCAGACACTTGACGAACGTCAAGGTGAATTGGAAACTCTTTACACAGAACTGCAAACTTAGCAAGAAAAGTGCGCCTTTGAAACCAATGAGCTGGACATAAAGAAAAAGGGAATTACCAGCTTGAAGAACCAAGCGATGGCTGCTAGTGATGCCGTGAAAAATATGTCCAACGAGAACGAAGTTAATGAGCGAAGCGCCTCCGAGCGGATGCAGAACATGGAGAAGGAAATAGCCAGATTGCAGAAATACCCTGCTACTCTGGAGGAAAAGCTGGTAAAGAAGGATGAGGAAATCAGAAACACGAACGATTCAAGAGAAAACATCATGAAAACCATGCGTCAAACATTAGAGGTGGCTAACGCCAAAAAGGCAGAGAATGAGATCAAACTGTCCACAATCCGCAAGCAGTGTAAGCAGGATTTGAGAAGAGAGATGGAAGAGCAACTGCGGAAAACGAAACGGGATTACCAGAGACAACTTGACGACAAGGATAGGACTATAGAGGAGATTAAGCATGAGAAAGAAAACGTAGAAAGAGAACTTGCTGCTGAAAGAAGCGACTCTTCAAAAACAGATCCCTCTTCTTCGGTGAGAATAAAGTTTATGGGTTTCATTTTGTATCCCTGTTGACTCTGTTTACACTCATCAGTGCTAGTAGTGCTGTGGGTGTTCGAAACTAAATTAAGTCTTCTTTTATTTTATTCTAACGCTCATTTGTTACTTTTCTTCTTTTAACTTGTATGAAGAAAAGGGACATTATATCAGTTCAAGATCATTTTGCAGTTATTATTGCGAAAGCTGTTTCACAATTTCGACCTAAGGAGCTGGTGGCAAGACCTTAAAACTGTTTGTTTATTTGTTTGTTTCTTTTGGACCCTGATGTAGCAGACAAGGCGAATCCGACAACGGCTCCTTCAAGATCAGCAAAGAAATCCTTCAAGGGGAACAGCAGTGACATACCATTGGCTCAGGTAGAGATTAAACCTTTTCCAAACCCACTCGGCAAAATAGCTACAAGATCCTTATTTTTGACGTAGAGCTGTTCCAAAGCTTGGCGCTGATCGTTTATCAGATCGATTCCGCGTTGTTCTAGGATGCCTGTTTTTTATCACTTTAATGGCTGAGTGACAGTTATTTGATCTCGACCAATGAGAATTCTTTATTATTTGTTTTGCATCGTGCACGAGCGCATTTAAAAGTGCATGGTTAGTCATTCTAAGCAACCTAGGGCAAATCTGCGGTCTTTCCTTACAATTAGGTTGCACGGAAAGCCGCAAAACCCTTGAACAAAAGCTCATCTTTCAAACCGGCAGTCTAAATCCCACAGGTATAAACGAACGCTTTTCATTCCACTAATTTATTCATGTTTTTCTCCTTGCCATGTTACCACCAGTCACGTAGCTCCACTTTCTGCCTTTTAAAGGACACACAACCCACAATTCCTCTATTCGCTCCGACGAAGGGCTAACGCTCGAAACGCCAGCTTTTATAACCGTAACGGTGGCCAATTTACCATTTCAACTTTGTTGATATATTCAAATGATTATTATTATATTATCATTATTTTTATTATTATTATTCTAGTAAATTATAGTAAATTTTATAGTAAATTTTTTTACTATTCTTTTGCGTTGAACTTTTGAAGACTTTGCATTTCCTTTGTCAAGAGATTTAAAGTAAGATATAGACTTCCTAAACAGCACATTATAATTTTATTATTCATAGCCATATAACTATGTAGTTTTGGTTAGTGATATTTTTCCTTAAAAGGAGAATTGTAACTAGCAAGATTTTTTTTATTTTTTTATACACATGTTAGATTCAATAAAAGTCTTTTCTCATTAAAGATGTTGCTTAGCTACAGAGTATTCCTCAAATGATTATTATTATTATTTTTTTTTTTTTTCATGCGCGGGATCAATGCTGGCAATCCCGGCCCATCTTACCCGCTCGGCTAGCCAATCACAACACAGGATTCGCTCCTTCTTGCCCACGGTCGCTGCGTGCGATGTAATAAACTCTATTATGTAACCCCGTACGTTGCTTGCTCTGTTTCAGCTCAAAATCGAATGGACGAAAGTACAAAAAACCGAGGACAGTGACGAGGTCTTTACTCCGGGCTCTTCAAGAGAACGTAAGAGCACACTCCTACTTACTGACTAGCTTTCACAAAAGTCTCCTTAGGAATGAAACAGTTCAGTCGCTACCGTACGAACTTGGAAAATCCCAAAGTAGTCACTTCGTTTGATTTGTTGTTAGTCAGCGTCTCAAAGGATCTTAGTCAACCACGCCTTTGTTATTTTTACATACGGGCAAGTGCGGAGAAAGTCGTTCATATTACACTCGTAGCCTGGCAAGAGTCGTGCTGGTCCGTCAACCCTTTTTTACCAAGCGTAAAGAAAGGAGTTGCAGAAAGAGTAGCGTGCTGCATCCTAAGAAAAAATCCCACGCGATCCACGATTACTAAACACGAACAGATTTAAAATACGCTTAAACAAATATTAAATATCTTTAAGGAAGTTTGTAAAACGTTTCTCGATTGCACTCTCGGCCGAAGCGTATACCATATCAACTTGTGATAATGAATCCCAATTATCGAGAACTTCGGTTAGATTACAACCAGTTAAACCAAGAGATTCAAGTTGGAATATTTGATCCTGTATGATGCTTGTAAGTGGAGTTATAACCAACACAACGGGCCGTTCATCATCGTTACCCATACGCTACCAATACGCTACCCATACGCTACGCTACCCATACGCTACGCTACCCATACTCTACCCTACTCATACGCTCTGGAATAATCACTTTTTTATGCCTTTGCACTGATGCATGTCATGCCATGGAAAAAAAAGAAAAAAATGTTACGTATGATGCACGATCCTCGCAGTAGATAGCGCTATTTATGCAATAGCGAAAATCAGACCTGAAAAAAATCAGGCCTGTACGGGACTCGAACCACTGACCTCTGCGATACCAGTGCAGCGCTCTACCAATTGAGCTAACAAGCCAACTGGGAGCAGGCCGTTAAGTTGATTGCACCTTGTTCTTAAGGTTACAAATGAGTGCAACGAGGTTCATTGCTCCAAGGACAGCATACTATGAGAATGATTTTAAACGCAAGCCTGAACCTTGAGCTTACTAACCCTTAAACTCCGAGGACCAGGACAAATATTGTTCTTTCAGAATCGATCCTATATCAAGCAGACCAGGAAGCCGTTACCGGGCAGACAGGCTAGTGATGGGAATAAAGTGTATCTTAGGGAATCATTAGATAATCCAATACCAAATGCTTCAGACTTAATTTCTAAGAATTCTATGGCGCGCAGTTAAGAGAATTACTATTGAGATCTGGGAGTGAAAGGGGGTGAGAGGGCAACAGGACTCGGTAATCGTTTCCATATTTTCCGCCAGTGTTGATTAAGCTCCAAATTGAGGCTAAATAATCATCCTGTCATACGTTTTAGTCATGTCAAAAATTGACCAAATTGTCATTGACCAAATCAAGAAATCTTGTTAGGATACCAACGAACCCTTTTTTTGTTTACATACGGGCAAGTGCGGAGAAAGTCGTTCATATTACACTCGTTGCCTGGCAAGAGTCGTGCTGGTCCGTCAACCCTTTTTTACCAAGCGTAAAGAAAGGAGTTGCAGAAAGAGTATCGTACTGCATCCTAAGAAAAAAGGCTAGGGTATGCCTGACACAAAAGTTATGTCGAGTTGTACTGTCTGCATTCAGTAAAAACTACTTTAACCGACCACAGAGAATGTAAAGTCTGTTTGTTTCAAAAGAGTAAGAGGATGAGAGGTCAAATTAAGACTTCGTCTATGTACATTTGCATGATTTTTATAGTGCAGTTGGACTATAAAGGTTTTTCATACACGAGAAGAAAAGAGAGACATCATGTGTTGAACGTAATGCACTTCTCAAATGCGCTTTGGAATCATGTTCTTGTTTTTCGCAGATACAGGAAAGGACAAAGATGTGATTGCCAACCTAAAAAAAGTGTTAGAAGAGCGAGATATAATATTAGCTGAACAAGGACAGGCACTTGACGAACGTCAAGGTGAATTGGAAACTCTTTACACAGAACTGCAAACTTGGCAAGAAAAGTGCGCTTAGCAACCAAGGCGCTGGACATAAAGAAAAAGGGAATTACCAGCTTGGAGAACCAAGCGATGGCTACTAGTGATGCCATGAAAAATATGTCCAACGAGAACGAAGTTAATGAGCAAAGCGCCTCCGAGCGGATGCAGAACATGAAGAAGGAAGTAGCCATATTGCAGAAATAGCGTGCTACTCTTGAGGAGTTGGCTAAAGCCAGAAAGAGTAGCCTAACGCCAAAAAGGCAGAGAATGAGATCAAACTGTCCACAATCCGCGAGCAGTGTAAGCACGATTTGAGAAGAGAGATGGAAGAGGAACTGCGGGAAAACGAAACGGGATTACCAGAGACACTTTAACGACAAGGATAGGAATGTAGAGGAGATTAAGCATGAGAAAGAAAACGTAGAAAGAGAACTTGCTGCTGAAAAAAGCGACTCTTTAAAAGCAGATCCCTCTTCTTCTTCTTACTAGGTTAGCTTCTGACCCAGAGTCATGCTTTTGTTTATATCTGCCTTACCGCTATTATTTCGGCGCCTCTTGTGGAAGAGAACGCGTAGAACAGTATACGGTATATTCATACCGTTAGAACAGTCTATTGTATATTCATACGGCTGCCAGCAAGTTCTCTGTTGCTCGCGTACTTTTAGAGGCAGCTGCGTAAGTATTGAGTAGTGTGGAATCCGCATGAGAAACTCAATTTTCTTTGTTTCACGTTCGTTGCAAATAACTGAACAGTGATCGCAGCCTTTCAAGTTTTCATTTGGACAAAAAAAGACGACTTTTGACACCTGCTCTTTCCTTCAAAGGTAACGCGCGAAAAATAAAACGTCAAAGAGGTCCTTTGAGAATTAGTTCGTGCGGTTAAAATTTCACGTGCGACTGCGCGCAGTACATTTAAAAGTCAAGTACGAGGGTGTAATCAAATATTTCACTGCAAATATTGAACTGCAAGGTTTCAGCGAAAGTTTGTCAGGTAAGTTCTGAAGGCTCCTGGAAAATGTGCGCTCTGTTTGGCAAAGTCGAGTGACAGCTAGAAGCTCATATGCGTTTAGGCATAGTTAGTAGAGGGTGACTGGTTAGGAAAGCCGGCGAACTACAGAGAAGTATGTTATTGTTCTAGATTGACATTTGACCACCTCAACCTCAATACTTACTCAAAGATGCGTGTCACCCTGGCTGCTCAGGTGCTGAGTGCTTCAATGGCTGCAGTGCTCAGGTCATTTGGACCTCCAGAAGCAGAAGGTACAGTAAAGTACTGCGAGATGGTGGATGGGTTTTTCGATTGCCTTAATGTCCGGAGCACCAAACAACACCAAAGCAAAAGAAAACCCTTACTTGCTCCATACCGTGACTCTCAGGATGGCAGGTATGGCAATTATTATCGTTATGATAGTTATATATGTTGTCATCTGTATATTTTCCTTTTTTTTTTAATTATAAATTTAACATGTGACTGTGGTATACCTACATCTTGTCATTAGTTTGTTTGAATGCTATACATGTAGTGCAAATTGTATGTTTATTGTAACCCTAACCCCACAGTTAAACCAATTAGTGCTTTACACTGGTATAATAATATCCTGTACTTTGTTGACAGCAGAATAACCTTAAAAATACACCCTTATGTAAACCACATGAAAACGAGGCTCCCTTGCTACATCCAATGTAAACAATCAAAATAATGGATAGTGCAGCTGTGGTTCTTGATGAAAATGTAAATTTACACTGTTCTGTTAACCATTCTGTATACATGGAAATTTTCATAGAGCAGATTAATGTGTAATATGACAACTCTAACCCTTGCAATATGACAATTCTAAATTTTATTTAATTT
This sequence comes from Stylophora pistillata, assembly GCF_964205215.1. Lineage (NCBI taxonomy): Eukaryota > Metazoa > Cnidaria > Anthozoa > Scleractinia > Pocilloporidae > Stylophora > Stylophora pistillata. Next base: position 28,505,288 of record NC_142528.1, read on the forward strand.
TTATTTCAGGTTTCAGTGGTTACTGAAACTCCTTGATTACCTTAAGACCTGGAAAGAAGCACGTAACAACAGACCTGGAAATTTCGATCAGAATGCAAGGAGCAAAATGTTTATCTGGTGGCAAACTCACGAAGGTTTTCAGCTCAAAGTCTATTCTGTTATTGAGGCTACGCAATTTCTCCTCCAAGAAGGGGTGGAGTTTGTCTTGACTGAGCGCTTCTGTCAAGATTCTCTAGAGGAATATTTTGGCCATCAGCGCAAGTTAGTGTTTGAGTTTTCGTGTTTGTTTCTATCCTCTCCCTCTCCAACAGATCAACAAATATAAAGCGGATATCGATCAGCTGGGACAAGAATTTCAACAACAGACGAAAGACTTTGAAGAGGAAAAAAGACGACTTGTTGCAGAAGAGCGGGCCAAATGTGGGAGGGAAACCAGCGTTATGCGCTCAAAGCTGAAAAGCGTTACACAGCAGCTGATTTTAATGAAGAACACTTTGGACAATAGAAAGAGAGAACATCAAGATCTAATGATAAACTGTTTAAAACTCGGGACTCGAATTAAACCGGCAATACGCGAGGTGATAAAACAAGTAGGTTTCACTTCCTGTAGCTCGCATGTTTCAAGACACTAAGTACAGTGGAACCTCAATTTACGAAGTGCCAAGGGACTGGGGAAATTGGCTCGTTATATCGAGGTCTCGTGGCATACATTTTACTGTAACTTTAGCCGGGCTGAAGCGGAAGTATCGTTCGTTATACCTAGGACCTCGTTATATAGAGGTTCGTGAAGTCGAGGTTCCACTGTATAGGGTACCTCGTTTACAAAAGGATGGATTTCTCCTGCGAGAATTTCGCGATCTGTTTGCAATTTCAGTTCTGAATGGAACTCCACTTTTGTTTTCCTTACAGATTGTGCAGCGCATCGAAGGAATTGATGACAAAGATAAAGAATTGGTTACGAAGTACAAAAAGGAAATGACGCTGAGGAAAAAGCTCCACAACGAACTGGTGGAATTGAAAGGCAACATTAGAGTATATTGCAGGGTAAGGCCTGTGATCAAAGAAGACGGAGGAGGAAAAATGGCTGCCAATGTTGTTTCTTTTGACGAAGATGACGATGGTGTTCTTGGTGTTTTCTTCCTCAAAGGATCAACAAAACTGTTCGAGATGGACAAGGTGTTCACATCAGAGTCCACTCAACAGCAGGTAATTTTTTTTTGCTATGCCAGTAGATGTTGTATTTGATGAGTCGGACGTGACATCATGCGTTCGGGCTTTAATTTTTTAATGCAAACCTCGCGCTAGCGAACAGTAACTGATGCAAAAGAAGGCAGTGATGGTGTTTCCTTCATCAATGCACCAGTTTAGCAGCCAAATCTCGGAGCAAACTTTCATTTAAAGGAGCTTTGAGACAGTTGTGTGTACTGGAAAATATTGCTTGAAAATCTTTTTGTTCGTCATTTGCGACCCGTACTAAATCCTCGCTATACTTAATAATGTGTGATTCATGTTTGCTTATTTTTAGCATGTAAGTATTTTTATCAAAGTGTGGTAAAGTTTTTGCAATTTCGGTGAACTGCTCTAATGAAGTAGAGATATATTTAGCCAATAGACGCTCTTTTAATCTGCAATCCGCTCTTCTCTCTCCAGGTGTTTGAAGAGGTTAAGGCAGAGGGATAATGATAAGACCAACGATTTTCTTTTTACATTATTCATTAGCTCCTGAGAACACTTTGAATATATGGGAAGAAACCTAGAAAGTTAAAGGTCTTCAGGCGGTGATTATGGATGAAAAAAAGTTAGTTCGAAAATTCCTGTGGGCAAACCGAACCAAGCTGCCTCTCTTCTTCTATCTCTTCTCTTTCAGTACTAGTTTCTGTGCAGCGTCCCATTACACTAGAAAGCGTGTATGTGCTGCTCTTTTTTGATAATGATAAATAAAAACGGTCCGCTTCAGGAAGATTTGAAAGAAATACTAGAATCATTATATTATCATACTCCAAACCTGAACTCTACGGTCGCTACATCGACGACTGTATCGGCGCTACCTCCTCTACCAGAGAGGAACTCACTCAATTCATAACCGCAGTCAATTATTTTCACCCGGCTCTGAAATCATGTACCTGGGAAATTTCTGACAATTCTTTATCCTTTTTAGACATCAAAGTTTCAATTGAAGGCAACGGTTTATGCACTAGTGTGTATGACAAACCTACAGACTCGCATAATTACTTGTTCTATTCGTCTTCGCATCCATCTCACGTTAAGAATTCCATTCCTTTTTCTCAGTTTCTAAGACTTCGTCGTTTATGTGGTGATGACTGATTTCCAGCACAAATCAGAGTCAATGTGCCAGTTTTTCGATAAACGTGGTTACCTTGATTCTGTCGTTCAAGCGGGTTACCACCGCGCCCAACTTATTGATCGACATTCAGCACTACAAACGTCACAAAAGGAATATTCCGACCGCATTCCACTCACTCTCACGTTTCACCCTCCCAACCACTCAATTAAATCCATCATTCTTAAAAACTTTAAATTACTTCAAAACGATCCAGAGACAAGCACTATCTTTTCGCAGCCTCCGCTCATTTCATTCAAACGCGACAAAAACATAGGCAATTTTTTGGTCAGAAGTTCTTTTCAGACTAATGACCAACCAGGCACTTTTAAATGCGCTCGTGCACGATGCAAAACGTGTCCTTCCATTCACAAAACTGATAAAATATCGGGACCCAAACGATCCATTAAAATCACCGCTCACTTCACGGGCACCTCCGCCAATGTAATCTATTGCATAACTTGCACCTATTGCAAAAAGATATACATAGGCGAAACAGGCAGAAGACTAAAACCAAGGCGCTGGACATAAAGAAAAAGGGAATTACCAGCTTGAAGAACCAAGCGATGGCTGCTAGTGATGCCGTGAAAAATATGTCCAACGAGAACGAAGTTAATGAGCGAAGCGCCTCCGAGCGGATGCAGAACATGGAGAAGGAAATAGCCAGATTGCAGAAATACCCTGCTACTCTGGAGGAAAAGCTGTTAAAGAAGGATGAAGAAATCAGAAAAACCAACGATTCAAGAGAAAACATCATGAAAACCATGCGTCAAACATTAGAGGTGGCTAACGCCAAAAAGGCAGAGAATGAGATCAAACTGTCCACAATCCGCGAGCAGTGTAAGCGGGACTTGAGAAGAGAGATGGAAGAGGAACTGCGGGAAAACGAAACGGGATTACCAGAGACACTTTGACGACAAGGATAGGAGTGTAGAGGAGATTAAGCATGAGAAAGAAAACGTAGAAAGAGAACTTGCTGCTGAAAAAGCGACTCTTCAAAAGCAGATCCCTCTTCTTCGGTGAGAATAAAGTTTATGGGCTTCATTTTGTATCCTCGTTGACTCTGTTTACACTCAACAGTGCTCATCGGCTTCCCACCCCCTTTCCCCCTTCCTCTAGGGCCGCTACTCAGGCTAAGTTGCTTTGTTCGAGTGCCCATTAAATGCTGAATTTAAATCTCTTCGCAGGACGAGACAGAGTCACTCAAAGTAGAGTCAAAAAAGAGAAAACTCTTCCAAGACTTGCAAGATAGCGTTGCAGGTATAAAGTTTTGTAAAGTTCTGATGCAATCTCGAACCATGGACATTTCCTAACTCGTACAGGCGTGCCTCTTTATCGAGCTTTGAAGTGTATATCTCTTTTTCAGGTGAAGACAATGAAAAGGGCACATCACCAACGTTAACTCAATCCTCCGCGAAAAAGAGAAGAAAGCTGTTTAAGAAACCTGCGATGCCAGCATATTTGTCTCTGGCAAAACTGGTACAATGATCCCCGTCAGGCACAAATCCATCCAGTTTGAGATCAGACGTTTTTTCTGCCACAAAGAGTTTTGGTGTAGCTCACTTTAAATTTAATGTTTTGATACCTTTAGGGATGTCGTGAAGCAAAAACAGAGCAAGACTCCACAAGAACCATAATTGCCAGACGACTGCGTCCGCGAGCTGTGAAATATAACTATAACTATTGAGTCAATTGCAAGTTAGCGCAGAAATAAAGTGACACTTTTTCACTTGAGAATAGCAAAGCATGAAAAAACATTTAAGTTGTGTAATGTTATCATAAAGCTGCCGTAAAGATCTACTTTACACAGCTTTACACCACATTTACATTTCGTAAAGGCACGCTTTACACGGCTATTACGCACTGACGTAAACCTGGAGTAATGAGACTTATTTAAGAGACCATTACGCACGGCGTAAAGTTGGTGTAAAATAGAGATTTACGCTGCCTTTAGTTGGCGTAAGATCAAACTGTCCACAAACCGCGAGCAGTGTAGGCAGGATTTGAGAAGAGAGATGGAAGAGGAACTGCGGGAAAACGAAACGGGATTACCAGAGACAACTTGACGACCAGGATAGGAGTGTGTAGGAGATTAAGCTTGAGAAAGAAAACGTAGAAAGAGAACTTGCTGCTGAAAGAAGCGACTCTTCAAAAGCAGATCCCTCTTCTTCGGTGAGAATAAAGTTTATGGGCTTCATTTTGTATCCCTGTTGACTCTGTTTACACTCATCAGTGCTAGTGGTGCTGTGGGTGTTCGAAACTAAATTAAGTCTTCTTTTTTTATTCTAACGCTCATTTGTTACTTTTCCTTCTTTTAACTTGTATGAAGAAAAGAGACATTATATCAGTTCAAGATCATTTTGCAGTTATTATTGCGAAAGCTGTTTCACAATTTCGACCAAAGGAGCTGGTAGCAAGACCTTAAAACTGTTTATTTGTTTGTTTCTTTAGGACCCTGATGTAGCAGACAAGGCGAGTCCGACAACGGCTTCTTCAAGATCAGCAAAGAAATCCTTCAAGGGCAACAGAACTAACATACCATTAACTCAGGTAGATCTTGACAAGCCAGTTCATTCCTGGTTTAATGTTGACGAAAAGTTAATAATAAAAACTCCCTGACTCCGACATTTGACAAAAATACCAACCAAAAATTTCATGGAAGGTCGAGGAATGATTGGGTAAGGAAGGAAGGAATTGATGACAAAGACAAAGAATTGGTTACGAAGTACAAAAAGGAAATGGCGCTGAGGAAAAAGCTCCACAACGAACTGGTGGAATTGAAAGGCAACATTAGAGTATATTGCAGGGTAAGGCCTGTGATCAAAGAAGACGGAGGAGGAAAAATGGCTGCCAATGTTGTTTCTTTTGACGAAGATGACGATGGTGTGCTTGGTGTTTTCTCCCTGAAAGGATCAACAAAACTGTTCGAGATGGACAAGGTGTTCACATCAGAGTCCACTCAACAGCAGGTAATTTTTTTTTTGTTATGCCAGTAGATGTTGTATTTGATGAGTCGGACGTGACATCATGCGTTCGGGCTTTAATTTTTTAATGCAAACCTCGCGCTAGCGAACAGTAACTGATGCAAAAGAAGGCAGTGATGGTGTTTCCTTCATCAATGCACCAGTTTAGCAGCCAAATCTCGGAGCAAACTTTCATTTAAAAGAGCTTTGAGACAGTTGTGTGTACTGGAAAATATTGCCTGAAAATCTTTTGTTCGTCATTTGCGACCCGTACTAAGTCCTCGCTATACTTAATAATGTGTGATTCATGTTTGTTTATTATTAGCATGTAAGTATTTTTATCAAAGTGTGGTAAAGTGTTTGCAATTTCGGTGAACTGCTCTAATGGAGTAGAGATATATTTAGCCTTACTTGCTCCATACCGTGACTCTCAGGATGGCAGGTATGGCAATTATTATTGTTATTATAGTTATATATGTTGTCATCTGTACATTTTCCTCTTTTTTGTAATTATAAATTTAACATGTGACTGTGGTATACCTAAATCTTGTCATTAGTTTGTTTGAATGCTATACATGTAGTACAAATTGTATGTTTATTGTAACCCTAACCCCACAGTTAAACCAATTAGTGCTTTACACTGGTATAATAATATCCTGTACTTTGTTGACAGCAGAATAACCTAAAAAATACACCCTTATCTAAACCACATGAAAACGAGGCTCCCTTGCTACATCCAATGTAAACAATCAAAATAATGGATAGTGCAGCTGTGGCTCTTGATGAAAATGTAAATTTACACTGTTCTGTTAACCATTCTGTATACATGGAAATTTTCATAGAGCAGATTAATGTGTAATATGACAACCCTAACCCTTGCAATATGACAATTCTAAATTTTATTTAATTTTTATTTCAGGTTTCAGTGGTTACTGAAACTCCTTGATTACCTTAAGACCTGGAAAGAAGCACGTAACAACAGACCTGGAAATTTCGATCAGAATGCAACGAGCAAAATGTTTATCTGGTGGCAAACTCATGAAGGTTTTCAGCTCACAGTCTATTCTGTTATTGAGGCTACGCAATTTTTCCTCCAAGAAGGGGTGGAGTTTGTCTTGACTGAGCGCTTCTGTCAAGATTCTCTAGAGGAATATTTTGGCCATCAGCGCAAGTTAGTGTTTGATTTTCGTGTTTGTTTATATCCTCTCCCTCTCCAACAGATCAACAAATATAAAGCGGATATCGATCAGCTGGGACAAGAATTTCAACAACAGACGAAAGACTTTGAAGAGGAAAAAAGACGACTTGTTGCAGAGGAGCGGGCCAAATGTGGGAGGGAAACCAGCGTTATGCGCTCAAAGCTGAAAAGCGTTACACAGCAGCTGATTTTAATGAAGAACACTTTGGACAATAGAAAGAGAGAACATCAAGATCTAAGGATAAACTGTTTAAAACTCGGGACTCGAATTAAACCGGCAATACGCGAGGTGATAAAACAAGTAGGTTTCACTTCCTGTAGCTCGCATGTTTCAAGACACTAAGTACAGTGGAACCTCAATTTACGAAGTGCCAAGGGACTGGGGAAGTTGGCTTGTTATATCGAGGTTTCGTGGCATACATTTTACTGTAACTTTAGCCGGGCTGAAGCTGAAGTATAGATCGTTATACCTAGGACCTCGTTATATAGAGGTTCGTGAAGTCGAGGTTCCACTGTAGGGGGTACCTCGTTTACACAAAGATGGATTTCTCCTGCGAAAATTTCGCGATCTGTTTGCAATTTCAGTTCTAAATGGAACTCCACTTTTGTTTTCCTTACGGATTGTGCAGCGCATCGAAGGAATTGATGACAAAGATAAAGAATTGGTTACAAAGTACAAAAAGGAAATGGCGCTGAGGAAAAAGCTCCACAACGAACTGGTGGAATTGAAAGGCAACAATAGACTATATTGCAGGGTAAGGCCTGTGATCAAAGAAGACGGAGGAGGAAAAATGGCTTCCAATGTTGTTTCTTTTGACGAAGATGACGATGGTGTTCTTCGTGTTTTCTCCCTGAAAGGATCAACAAAACTGTTCGAGATGGACAAGGTGTTCATATCAGAGTCCACTGAACAGCAGGTAATTTTTTTTTTGTTATGCCAGTAGCCGTTGTATTTGATGAGTCGGACGTGATATCATGCGTTCGGGATTTAATTTTTTAATGCAAACCTCGCGCTAGCGAACAGTAACTGATGCAAAAGAAGGAAGTGATGGTGTTTCCTTCATCAATGCACCAGTTTAGCAGCCAAATCTCGGAGCAAACTTTCATTTAAAGGAGCTTTGAGACAGTTGTGTGAACTGGAAAATATTGCTTGAAAATTGTTTTGTTCGTCATTTGCGACCCGTACTAAGTCCTCGCTATAATTAATAATGTGTGATTCATGTTTGTTTATTATTAGCATGTAAGTATTTTTATCAAAGTGTGGTAAAGTGTTTGCAATTTCGGTGAACTGCTCTAATGGAGTAGAGATATATTTAGCCTTACTTGCTCCATACCGTGACTCTCAGGATGGCAGGTATGGCAATTATTATTGTTATTATAGTTATATATGTTGTCATCTGTATATTTTCCTCTTTTTTGTAATTATAAATTTAACATGTGACTGTGGTATACCTAAATCTCGTCATTAGTTTGTTTGAATGCTATACATGTAGTGCAAATTGTATGTTTATTGTAACCCTAACCCCACAGTTAAACCAATTAGTGCTTTACACTGGTATAATAATATCCTGTACTTTGTTGACAGCAGAATAACCTAAAATATACACCCTTATGTAGACCACATGAAAACGAGGCTCCCTTGCTACATCCAATGTAAACAATCAAAATAATGGATAGTGCAACGGTGGTTGTTGACGAAAATGTAAATTTACACTGTTCTGTTAACCATTCTGTATACATGGAAATTTTCATAGAGCAGATTAATGTGTAATATGACAACTCTAACCCTTGTAATATGACAATTCTAAATTTTATTTAATTTTTATTTCAGGTTTCAGTGGTTACTGAAACTCCTTGATTACCTTAAGACCTGGAAAGAAGCACGTAAAAACAGACCTGGAAATTTCGATCAGAATGCAACGAGCAAAATGTTTATCTGGTGGCAAACTCATGAAGGTTTTCAGCTCACAGTCTATTCTGTTACTGAGGCTACGCAATTTCTTCCCCAAGAAGGGGTGGAGTTTGTCTTGACTGAGCGCTTCTGTCAAGATTCTCTAGAGGAATATTTTGGCCATCAGCGCAAGTTAGTGTTTGATTTTCGTGTTTGTTTTTATCCTCTCCCTCTCCAACAGATCAACAAATATAAAGCGGATATCGATCAGCTGGGACAAGAATTTCAACAACAGACGAAAGACTTTGAAGAGGAAAAAAGACGACTTGTTGCAGAGGAGCGGGCCAAATGTGGGAGGGAAACCAGCGTTATGCGCTCAAAGCTGAAAAGCGTTACACAGCAGCTGATTTTAATGAAGAACACTTTGGACAATAGAAAGAGAGAACATCAAGATCTAAGGATAAACTGTTTAAAACTCGGGACTCGAATTAAACCGGCAATACGCGAGGTGATAAAACAAGTAGGTTTCACTTCCTGTAGCTCGCATGTTTCAAGACACTAAGTACAGTGGAACCTCTATTTACGAAGTGCCAAGGGACTGGGGAAATTGGCTCGTTATATCGAGGTTTCGTGGCACACATTTTACTGTAACTTTAGCCGGGCAGAAGCGGAAGTATCGTTCGTTATACCTAGGACTTCGTTATATAGAGGTTCGTGAAGTCAAGGTTCCACTGTATGGGGTACCTCGTTTACACAAGGATGGATTTCTCCTGCGAGAGTTTCGCGATCTGTTTGCAATTTGAATTCTGAATGGAACTCCACTTTTGTTTTCCTTACAGATTGTGCAGCGCATCGAAGGAATTGATGACAAAGATAAAGAATTGGTTACGAAGTACAAAAAGGAAATGGCGCTGAGGAAAAAGCTCCACAACGAACTGGTGGAATTGAAAGGCAACAATAGAGTATATTGCAGGGTAAGGCCTGTGATCAAAGAAGACGGAGGAGGAAAAATGGCTGCCAATGCTGTTTCTTTTGACAAAGATGACGATGGTGTTCTTGGTGTTTTCTCCCTCAAAGGATCAACTGTTCGAGATGGACAAGGTGTTCACATCAGAGTCCACTCAACAGCAGGTAATTTTTTTTTGCTATGCCAGTAGATGTTGTATTTGATGAGTCGGACGTGACATCATGCGTTCGGGCTTTAATTTTTTAATGCAAACCTCGCGCTAGCGAACAGTAACTGATGCAAAAGAAGGCAGTGATGGTGTTTCCTTCATCAATGCACCAGTTTAGCAGCCAAATCTCGGAGCAAACTTTCATTTAAAGGAGCTTTGAGACAGTTGTGTGTACTGGAAAATATTGCTTGAAAATCTTTTTGTTCGTCATTTGCGACCCGTACTAAATCTTCGCTATACTTAATAATGTGTGATTCATGTTTGTTTATTATTAGCATGTAAGTATTTTTATCAAAGTGTGGTAAAGTGTTTGCAATTTCGGTGAACTGCTCTAATGGAGTAGAGATATATTTAGCCTTACTTGCTCCATACCGTGACTCTCAGGATGGCAGGTATGGCAATTATTATTGTTATTATAGTTATATATGTTGTCATCTGTATATTTTCCTCTTTTTTGTAATTATAAATTTAACATGTGACTGTGGTATACCTAAATCTTGTCATTAGTTTGTTTGAATGCTATACATGTAGTGCAAATTGTATGTTTATTGTAACCCTAACCCCACAGTTAAACCAATTAGTGCTTTACACTGGTATAATAATATCCTGTACTTTGTTGACAGCAGAATAACCTAAAATATACACCCTTATGTAGACCACATGAAAACGAGGCTCCCTTGCTACATCCAATGTAAACAATCAAAATAATGGATAGTGCAGCTGTGGTTCTTGATGAAAATGTAAATTTACACTGTTCTGTTAACCATTCTGTATACATGGAAATTTTCATAGAGCAGATTAATGCGTGATATGACAACTCTAACCCTTGTAATATGACAATTCTAAATTTTATTTAATTTTTATTTCAGGTTTCAGTGGTTACTGGAACTCCTTGATTACCTTAAGACCTGGAAAGAAGCACGTAAAAACAGACCTGGAAATTTCGATCAGAATGCAACGAGCAAAATGTTTATCTGGTGGCAAACTCATGAAGGTTTTCAGCTCACAGTCTATTCTGTTATTGAGGCTACGCAATTTCTCCTCCAAGAAGGGGTGGAGTTTGTCTTGACTGAGCGCTTCTGTCAAGATCCTCAAGAGGAATATTTTGGCCATCAGCGCAAGTTAGGCAGACGGAATGATAATCCTGATATTCGAGCATTTGGTTATAATAACAATGCAATCAGAATTCAAAGGCAAGTGTCATGTCAAAGTGGAAATACCCGAGGGAGAAAAGACAGGACCAGAGCCTGGGAGCAAGTCACAGATGACCCCATTCCATGTAAAAAAAAAGTGATCAGACATTGAACATTATTATTTTTTTATATTATTATTATTATTATTATTACAAAAAATGACATGAATATTATTTAATTATAAGAGGTTTTTTAATTTCATTCGCAGCGAAGAGAAATTAAAGCATGCGATACAACACTCCACTTTCCCCTATATCGACCAAGACAAATGAAATGACTCACCAAATTTCACGGCACAACTCCCTTTTGAAAATATATTTAAGCCTGTACTTCAACAGGCCAGCCATCTATCTAAGTTATATAAAACAGTTTAGTTCTAAACGAAACACACTGCAACGCTGAAAAACTGCGAGTTACGAAAAAAAAAGACACTTGTTCACACCGGGAACATACCTTGGGGAAGAAATGGTTCAAGATCACTTTGTAGTTATTATTGCGAAAGCTGTTTCACAATTTCGACCTGAGGAGCTGGTAGCAAGACCTTAAAACTGTTTATTTGTTTGTTTCTTTAGGACCCTGATGTAGCAGACAAGGCGAGTCCGACAACGGCTTCTTCAAGATTACCAAAGAAATCCTTCAAGGGGAACAGCAGTGACATACCACTGGCTCAGGTAGATCTTGACGAGCCAGTTCATTCCTGGTTTAATGTTGACGAAAAGTTAATCATAACAATTCCCTGACTCTGACATTTGACAAAAATACCAATCAAAAATTTCATGGAAGGTCGAGGAATGATTGGGCAAATTAAAATGTCAAGCGACTGGTTTCGATGTGTCCTTGTCGTTCCTCTCCACGTCGCGAAGGTTTTCTCGGAATCGGTCACCTAGTCCTCTGCCTGTTTCGCCGATGTAAATCTTTTTGCAATAAGAGTGAGTTATGCAATAGATTACATTGGCGGAAGTGCACGTGAACAAGCAACCTAGGGCAATCTGCGGTCTTTCCTTACACTTAGGTTGCACGGAAAGCCGCAAAACCCTTGAACAAAAGCTCATCTTTCAAACCGGCAGTCTATATCCCACAGGTATCAACGAACGCTTTACATTCCACTAATTTATTCATGTTTTTCTCCTTGCCATGTTCCCACCAATCACGTAGCTCTTCTTTCTGCCTTTGAAAGCACACACAACCCACAATTCCTCTATTCGCTCCGACGAAGGGCTAACGCTCGAAACGCCAGCTTTTATAACCGTAACGGTGGCCAATTTACCATTTCAACTTTGTTGATATATTCAAAAGATTATTATTATACTATTATTATTATTATAGTAAATTATAGTAAATTTGATAGTAAATCTTTTTACTATTCTTTTGCGTTGAACTTTTGAAGACTTTGCATTTCCTTTCTCAAGAGACTTAAAGTAAGATATAGACTTGCTAAACAGCACATTATAATTTTATTATTCATAGCCATATAACTATGTAGTTTAGGTTAGTAATATTTTTCCTTAAAAGGAGAATTGTAACTAGCAAGATTTTTTTTATTTTTTTATACACATGTTAGATTTAATAAAGGTCTTTTCTCATTAAAGATATTGCTTAGCTATAGAGTATTTCTCAAATGATTATTATTATTTTTTTTTTTTGATACGCGGGATAAATGCTGGCAATCCCGGCTAAACTACGCAGGCTAAAGCAACTCAGACTTCACAACTCCAATATCCATTGACTATTTCTTCATAGAACAAACTGACGCGTGTTAATCAGGTAATAGAATCAGATAACCTTACCGCTGACGACTTTTTTGCGGGTAAAGTCGTCGACTTTGTCGCGGATGTCGTCCGCTTGTTTCTCGCCGATTCTCTTGTGTTCGGGCGACGTCGCCTACGAAAAAAATAAGAGAATTGCCCAACTAACGAACGAGCCTTTAAAAAGCTGTAGGGAAGAATTGTCAAGTTGATTCCTCAGACTGAAAGAGGTTATCGAATAAGTTTTTTAAATTTTCTTTAAATGTTTCCTATCAATATCTGTTTCGAAAAATTTAATTAAAAAGATAAGTCTCCGTGCTTGTTTAGGAGAGATTCTGGGCCAAACTTACTCCATTTATGCCTGTGCTGGCACTTTTGACACGCGTTACCTAATTAGTCTGTGCACAACCCCCTCTACCGTTCAAAAGAAGGGGGCTCTACCCGATTCTCTTTTGGAAGGTAGGGGGGCGGCTGTACACAGACTGCGTGTCATCGGTTGACGGTATATTTTGAGGTAACTTGAAGCAAGGGTTTTTGAAGAAACACTTGAGAAAACTTTTGAAAAAAAACCTGAAAGGTAAAAAGTCTCGAGCGTATGGAACAATTTGATCTATAATTTGTGAAAAATCAAGAAATTTTAAACGACACTGACTTAAAACGTTGCTCGAGTCGTTGCTTTCGAGGTAATAATTTGCTTCCTCGAGTAACGCGCTTTACGCACGCTTTTAGATACTTTGAAAGCCCGCGGATAAGCTGCATCCCGAATTTAGCAGCTCAAATTTTGGGAAAGTTTTTAGATAGAAATCAAAAGAAATCCAAAGTCGAGTCTTAAGAAGTCTCCTTCATCCACTGTTCATCGAACATAAACTCGTTATTCACCATGCAATTGAAAATATTTCAAAGTGTTACCCACAACGCTAGCACTTTAACGTAATGAACATCGTTTCTACTTACTTTGACATATGACTGGTCTTTTTCTGGTCTTTATTGACAGGAATTTCTTCATTCAACGCAGTTCTTCCATAGATTTCTCCATTACAACTAAAACGTGGGCAAAACATTCCAAGCTTAGTAACCAGGCATTAGATTGGACTTGATAGTGGACATTCACGACACCTTTCTTAAATGTTCCCGTAGATAACCCGCAACCCCAATTTCTAGCGATGATTTTGGGGAAAAAAAGTGCGGTTTATCCTCGGGCTTTTACGGTAAATCCTTTCTTCTTGTTTTATATCTAGGGAGGTCAGAATTTCTTAAAATATTAAAACTCTAATCAACAACGCCGTGAATGTACTTAAAGGTGGCAATGTATCTCTGGACAAGACGCCGTTGGAGCAGTGTTGGCCAGTTTAGACAACTTAGAGCGTCGGGGATGAGGCGCGATTGGGCAAATCAAGGATAACTTTTGCAGCTTTATTTTGTAGTATTTGTAAGTCTTCCATGATAGTGGCGTTATTCTTGTCTCCGCAAGGGATGTCGGTATAGTCAAAAAGTAGACTTATTAAGGAATTGTACAATGTAATTCGCGTTTCTAATGGTAACTGACGCTTGACTCGCTTTGGTAAACCGATTTTTTGTTTTATTTTGGTGATTAATGATTCGATGTGCTCGTGCCATGTCATGTTCTTGTGGATGACTACACCGATAAATTTGATTGAATTCGTATTTTCGAGTTCTTTGTTATCTATTTGAAGCTTGATACCTTGGCAGGTTTCCAATCTGCGATGGCTACCAAAGAATAAAAATTTCGATATTTTAGTGTTCAGTGTCAGATAATTACTTTCGAGCCATTGAGCTAAATTAGCAAGGTCGGCATTTAGATGGTATTGAATACGTTCGTAACTCTTAGACAATTTCGGCGACGGAAACGCAAAAAGTGGCAAAAGATAGTCAAAACAAACACAGTTGGCTTTCTTTCCGGGCTCTCAATATCCAAGAAAACAAGTCATTCTTAATTCTTAATGAAGCAAAATCTTTTTGCAATATAATAAATCCTTTATTAGCCAAGCTTGTTCGGTGAAGATGGCTGGATATTAGCCTCGTTCTTTTCTTCCCATTTTTATGTACCTCGAATTCGTCTCGGTCCGCAAAAATGCAAAAAAAAAGGAACTCGGCCAATATCCAGCTATCTTGACCTCACGCTTGGTTAATAACGCATAAGTATTAAACAACTGGATAAATGACATATACCGTCACCCCGTTGTGTCAGGACAGAGGATACCAAACATGAAAAAGCTGTCCGCAAAGATTCATGGGAATCTCCATGCAGTCGAAGAAGACACTGGTCAATGCTTTTGTATCTTTCATTTTGATTACTGCAACTCGCTCCTATTTAATCTACCTAAATACCAACTTGATCGTTTAAAGGAAAGTTCAGAACGCCTCTCACCACATATTTTCTTTTAATACCATACAATGATTGATTGCCCTGGGGCGATCCCAGCAAACGCAAGGATCCCAAGATCGGCAACGTTTTCATTCAAGTCATCAAGGACTTGATTAGTTGCATAAATTCCAGGTAAAATCCACACCTCTTCCTGCCATTAGAGGCGATGCATTGAATAAAAAATCATTTGATTTTATTCCTCGACCTTCCATGAAATTTTTGGTCTGTATTTTTGTCAAATGTTGGAATCAGGGAATTGTTATAATTAACTTTTCGTCAACATTAAACCAGGAATGAACTGGCTCGTCAAGATCTACCTGAGCCAATGGTATGTCACTGCTGTTCCCCTTGAAGGATTTCTTTGCTGATCTTGAAGAAGCCGTTGTCGGACACGCCTTGTCTGCTACATCAGGGTCCTAAAGAAACAAACAAATAAACAAACAGTTTTAAGGTCTTGCTACCAGCTTCTTAGGTCGAAATTGTGAAACAGCTTTCGCAATAATAACTGCAAAATGATCTTGAACTGATATAATGTCCCTTTTCTTCATACAAGTTAAAGAAGGAAAAGTAACAAATGAGCGTCAGAATAAAAAAAGAAGACTTAATTTAGTTTCGAACACCCACAGCACTAATAGCACTGATGAGTGTAAACAGAGTCAACAGGGATACAAAATGAAACCCATAAACTTTATTCTCACCGAAGAAGAGGGATCTGCTTTTGAAGAGTCGCTCTTTTCAGCAGCAAGTTCTCTTTCTACGTTTTCTTTCTCATGTTTAATCTCCTCTACACTCCTATCCTTGTCGTCAAAGTGTCTCTGGTAATCCCGTTTCGTTTTCCTGCAGTTCCTCTTCCATCTCTCTTCTCAAATCCTGCTTACACTGCTCGCGGATTGTGGACGATTTGATCTCATTCTCTGCCTTTTTGGCGTTAGCCACCTCTTATGTTTGACGCATGGTTTTCATGATGTTTTCTCTTGAATCGTTGGTTTTTCTGATTTCTTCATCCTTCTTTACCAGCTTTTCCTCCAGAGTAGCAGGGTATTTCTGCAATCTGGCTATTTCCTTCTCCATGTTCTGCATCCGCTCAGAGGTGCTTCGCTCATTAACTTCGTTCTCGTTGGACATATTTTTCATGGCATCACTAGCAGCCATCGCTTGGTTCTTCAAGCTGGTAATTCCCTTTTTCTTTATGTCCAGCGCCTTGGTTGCTAACGCGCACTTTTCTTGCCAAGTTTGCAGTTCTGTGTAAAGAGCTTCCAATTCACCTTGACGTTCGTCAAGTGTCTGTCCTTGTTCAGCTAATATTATATCTCGCTCTTCTAACACTTTTTTCAGGTTGGCAATTTATTTTAACAGGTAACCAATCAGATGAAGATAAGATCGACAACAGACTCGGTTGGTTGACGCGACATCTGGGAGGGACAGGAGACGAACTAGCGTTAGTCACCACCTGCTTCATGCATGCTGGGTATTTCCTCCTAGCAACTCTGTGTATCTTCTACCAGAATGCCCCTCTGTTCACTTGGCTTTTTGTCCTGGTTTTTGTACCGATCAATGCATGGATGGAGATCAATTTTGACTCCAGTTTTACGTACGGTATACTTTCTTGTATCATCGCTGAGGCTCTGCTAGGTATGTAATGGTATTTACATTTTCATTAACGTGCCAATCGTATCACTGCCACAACAAAACAAAACAAAGCAAGCCTCGCTTTGATCATGGTTAGTAGAGGGGACTGGTCAGGAAACGCGACAAACTTCAGTCGGATAGGTTATTGTTCGATTTTATCGAGGTCACGTGACAATGACCCAGCACACATAAATCCAAAATGGCGCCGTGGGCTTGTTTCGACAGTCTCTCTTTTCTTCTCGTGTATGAAAAACCTTTACAGTCCAACTGCACTATAAAAATCATGCAAATGTACATAGAAGAAGTCTTAATTTGACCTCCCATACTCTTACTCTTTTGAAACAAACAGACTTTACATTCTCTGTGGTCGCTTAAGGTAGTTTTTACTGTATGCAGACAGTACAACTCGACATAACTTTTGTGTCAGGCATACCCTAGCCGTCACACACGTTGCTCAGCGATCGCTCAACATCCTCCATATAAAGCAATATTATTGAGAAAATGAAACTGTTTCAGTAGCTACCTGATGAGACTAGACGCAGGTTTCTTTCCATGGAGCTCTTTTCGTCATTCAGCGTTTTCACTTTGTCCGCGAGTGTCCTGATCTGTTCTCGGGATTTTTCATTTTTAACTGATGCTTTCCTAATGTTTTGCTCCAGTTCGTCGATTGTTTTGTTCCTGTCTTCGCTGGCCTTTTGCATGGACATCATTTCCTTCCGCACCCATCGATTAAAAAGGAAAAGCATGGAAAAGCAAACAAACAAACAAATTAAATAGAATTACGTGCGACGCATATCTCCTATCAAGAAGCCGACTAAGTCAACAACAAGTTAATGAAAAAAAGAAAGTAAATTAATTAAGTCTCTCTAAGGCCAAAGGAAAAACTGAGCAGTACCTTTGCCACGTTCACGGAGTAGTTAAGCTGAAAGTCAGCCAATTCTTCAGCAGTAATTCAAAATGGGCTGGGACTTAGCCAAGTTGCCAAGTGAGCAGAAAAAATCGATCTCCGGTAAGGGAACCTACAGTGAACCAAACTAGAGGATCTTTTAACAGCCAGAATCTGTGTACATCAAAAAATTCGAAAGGATCTGAAGAAAAAAGCCGTATCTTGTCCAATTCTTTGAACTTTTGTTGATCTAGAGTATCTATATTTCTCTTCAGCTGGTCGATTTCTTTCACCCTCTCTTCAATTTCCTCGATTCTTTTTTTTAGTCTTGTGTTTGCCTCATTCGTTTCCTGTTCCAGCTTTGATTGGGCTTCCTAAAACGAAAAAATATTACAGCAACATTTACCTTAAATACTGAAGAAACAAGTCTGACGATCAGAGACATTGTCACTGAAAATCTAATGAAACCAAATCACGTATCTTTAAATTTTCTCTATAAAAAAATAATAATAAGTATGAGATTCAAAGTGCTGTCTTCATTTGATATCCCGCGAACAGGCCCTACAGCACTGGTGCCGCGGCACGAACGTATTTTGTCCGCAGGAAAGAATGAGGCCTGAGCAACGCGAGTCGGGGAGGGGTCGGCAAAGGCTGTGGCATTGACGTTAGAGACCTTATAATTTGAGGACGTCGCCTGTCTAGGACGCAACCGGAAGTTTGTTTTCACCTAAAAATGACACTGCGCATGTCTATGTGTGAATGGGACGCGGCGTTACACATGTGGTGAGTACGCCATTTTTTAAATTTCCCGTCGTGCACAAAACGTGAGTATGTTTTTCTTTCTGGAGCTCAAATTATTCATTTCTTTCGCAGTTTTCGCTGTTCTTTTGTATAAAATTTCGGATTGTTCGCAGAGATCGCAAAAAAGGTTGAGGTGGTCTTGTTGCCTACATAAGAGCTGATTTGTCAGTGTACAGGAGAGCGAAGCTAGAGCCCGAAGGAGTGGAATCAATCTGCTTGGATGTCAAGGACAATAAAAACAATCGTTTCCTTGTTTGTGCCTGTTATAGATCACCAGGCAAATGCAATGAGCTGGAATTTATGACCTCACTATCCTCCGCTTCAGAAACAATGTATAACAACAGGAAAGAGCTCTTATTACTCGGTGATTTTAATCAAGATATGTATGTCAGTATCGCTGAAGGCCGGACTGCAAACAGAAACCTGGTCGACTTTTGTGATCGATTTTGCCTTGGTAATAAAATCACGAAACCGACACGCGTTACTGACAAAACAAAGAGCCTTCTCGATGTCATTCTTACAAGTAACAAAGAGCGCTTTATAGCTTCAGGCAATTTGCACCTTGGCTTGAGCGACCACGACTTGGTGTTTGCTGTACGCAAAAACAAAATTCCACGTCCAAAACCACGCTTTGTTGAATATCGCAGCATGAAGCATTTTGATCACGAGAAGTTCTTGGCGGACCTAAGTGAAATTCCTTGGGGGACGGCTTATTGTTTCTCAGATGTGAATGATGTATGGGGTCATTGGAGCAAACTGTTTAAAGACGTTCTTGATAGGCAGCACCTATTAAGAAAAAAATGGGTGCGCTGTATTCAGCTTCCTTGGATAACACCCTCAAATCGAACGTGAAATTGCTCTGCGAAACAGGCTTTTCAAAAGGTACAGAAAAACCCAAAGGACAGTACATGAATTGTTTATAAGCAACAGCGTAATAAAGTAACTTCACATATGAATTTCATATATTTCATTGTATCTAACTTCACCTAAGCGCAAAGGAATCAATTTTGATACACGGCATCGGGAGCGAAACATCCTGGTGAATTTTGGAAGAAAATGAAGCCTCTTCTTCCTAATTTCGGCATAAATAAACTAAGTAACATAACTCTTGTTGAGAAAGGTGTGGTCACGACGGAACCCAGGCAGGTGGTGGAAATATTTAACAGCTATTTCGCCAAAGTAGTTTCAACAAATCACCGTGAAAATGACTTCAACGATCATCCAAGTTGAAATCTAATCGCTAGCAAAAAGCTGCTAGATCAGTTTGTCTTCCAGCCTGTGAGCTGCGGCTATGTTCGTCAAATCTTAGACAATCTAAATTCCAGTAAGGCTGTTGACGTAGATGGAATCTCACCACGTCTCTTAAGGCTCGCTCCTCCCATCCTAACAGGAGATAACAAAGCTGATCAGCTATCTGATTATGAACCAATCATGGCCAACTGAATGGAAGAGTGGGAACTTGACACCGGTATTTAAAAAAGATGAGGATACACGCAAAGAAAAGTATCGTCCTGTTTCCATTCTTACCGCCATTTCTTAAGTGTACGAGAAGGTTATGTTTGACCAGCTCTACGGCGCTTTCCATGAACATCTTTCTCCGAATCTGTCTGGGTTCTTGAAGAAACACTCTTGTTGCACCGCACTCTTTAAGATGACGGAGGACTGGAGGCGAAGCCTTGACAATTGAGAGGCAGTTCTAGCCGAGGCAGTGGACCTGTCCCAAGCATTTGATTCTATTAACCATAACCTCCTATTGGTTAAATTAAAAGCCTATGGCTCCCCTCCGTCTGCATTAAACTTGATTTCTTCCTATTTGTTGGGGCGAAGACAGCGAGTTAAGTTGTCCTGTGTTTGCTCCAGCTACTCAGAAGGAATGGTGGGCGTCCCTCAAGGGTCCCTCCTCAGACCGCTGCTGTTTAACATTTATATAAATGACTTGAACTACGCCATACCGGATGTATCTCTGAGGTAATCCACCGATGACACAACTATGTATGTCTCAGATGTGGCGCCCATGGTTCTCGAATTTGTAGTGAATAATGCTCTTGAGCGGTTATCATCGTAGTTTCGAGAGAATCATCTGGTGATCAACAACACAAAGACGTAAGCAGTACCCATTGGTCCCTGTAAGTACAGTTACGACCTGGCAATACATAGCTCTGTCATTGAGACACTGCCATCTATCAAAATACTTGGCGTTGAACTTGATAGCATGCTATCTTTCAAGGATCACATTACTAAACAGCTTCAAAAGGTATACGCTAAAAGTGGCGCACTTAGGAGAGTCAGGCGTTTTGCCCCTGGCAATGTTATGTTAACTCTATAAAACTTTCATTCTCCCTTATTTCGAATACTGTTTCCCCCTCTTTCTTGGATTGGGGAAAGTGCAAGCGAATCGGCTAGAAGCTGCCAACTATTATATTCTTAGATCACCGCTAGGTTATCGCAAGTCTACCATTTATGATGAATTGCTGCGAATCTTGAATATGGAAACGTTAGACCAGAGAAGGAAACAACAATCTCTTATTCTGTTATATAAATGTTTGCATAACGACGGTCCCAAATATATCAGAGATTGTTTTAGTGTTAGAGAAACTATGTACAATCTGAGAGGAACCGGCATTAATTTGCACGCACCTAAATTTAGTGTAGACTTTATGAAAAAAATCTTTGACTTGTGTGTGCGCAGCTGTGGAAAGGATTACCTGCAAGTGTAAAACTGGCCAATAATATCAACCTTTTTAAGAAGCTATTGAGAACAGTAAAACTTTAGCTGCTTTTCCATTTTATACTTGTATTTAAGTGACTCTCAATTTCATTGTACAGACTTAATTTTTTAATCTTAATTTTAAATTATTTAAGCTATAGCTTCACCATTTTATACCTGTATTTAAGTCACGTTGAATTTTACTGTACGAACATAAATTTAATGTTAATTGTTAGTTATTTCAATTTCTAATCAATTAGATCTTGACAGTATGTATTAGGTTTTTTAGATTCTTAATCTTAGAGGCACGTACGTATTTTGAACGAGCTCTATGACCTCCTTGACGCTACGTGGGTTAATAAAGTATTGATTGATATTGATTGATTGATCTATTGTTAACAGTGCTTGTTATTTCATAGATAAACGATGGATTCCAGTTCCCAGTAAGTAGACTCCACATCTTTCCCTTATTAACATAATGGAAAAATTTATCGTGTTGAGCTTCAATTTATCATGTCGTGTGAGAGGTCGGCTGATGTAAGTAGAGCGTATTTGTAATAAGTCTAACTCGCAGTTTATACAGCGAGCCTAATCAAAAGTTTTCGGGCCTAGCTGGTTTGGAGCGTGGTGTAGCTGCCAAGGCACCGGCCCTCTTTGCTGGGGGAGGTAAATCCACCGGTTTAGACACTCTGGTGGTCACCTGACAATAAACAAGGAGAGAATTAGACATCAATAATTGTATACTGAAAGATTTGGCTTTTAACTATTAACTTTCTGCACTAAATTCGCCAATGAATGATATATGTCTACTAACTATGGTAACATCCAGCACGTAAAGACGAGAAATATCTACATATTTTCTCACCTTTTAGGCGGTAGCCGAAAACTTCATGACATGGATTCTCCTTTTATAGGCACTTCATGACATGACACCTCTCCTTTTATAGCGCGCCATCGTGTTTAAGTGCCGTAAACCAAAGCCAAAGTTATCACATCGACCAATCAGAAGAAAGAAAAATACCCTTAGAGCCAATGAGAACTGAAAATAACGCGCAGGAAACGCGGGCGACCAAGTCGTGATCGGTTCTAGTTTTGCATCTGATTGGTTGAGAGAAAGTAGCAAGTTTTTTGGACCAATGACAAAGCGAGGTGGACCAAACCAATGCAATCCAGGATTACCTTTGACAGGATTGACCTACTTGGTCGACTCACCTGCGTTGCTTCGCCGTGTTCTAGGACGTTAGGATCAAGCGCTTTTCTGTTGAATTCTATTCTTCCTTGTGTAAAGCGTTTAATTCAGAATGAAGAAGGCAACTCCATTAGAGATTGGGGGCGTTCGAAAACCTTTCACAGTGATACGAGCTTTAGCCTCGAAGTATGAGAACAATTTAAAATGTTTAAGAAAAAAATTGAAGCCTAAAAACCGGAACGAAAACATGCGTATATTTATGTAGATACGTATGTAGATACATATAATTCCAAAAAAAAACAAACAACACCTACCTACTGTATCCAGCATGTTCTCTGTATCATTTGGAGTTTCTTGTCGACAAAGAGAGCTCGCCCAATTTAATGCCAAAGGTGAAGATTTAGAGACTCCATCAGCGTTCGATGGGAAAAATTTCTTTGTTAGGTAGATGTATAACCAGTTCCCTATAGGATCATGGGTACTATTATAAGCCTTTGACAAGTGTGCAAAATACCACGTCAGTCAACTAATCGCGTTTCATCGTAAATGGAGACAATTTGAAGGAAAACATACGAATTTCACATTTGCGAGTTATCTTGAGGATTTTGATCAAAGCATAGTTAGTAGAGGGGACTGGTTAGGAAACGCGGCAAACTTCAGAGGGCCGGCCTATTGTCTGTCCCCTGAGCTTCGCTGGAACGTCACGTGACCAATGACCCTGCACAGAACCAAAACAACATGGAGGACATCAACGACTTATTTTTCTTCGGCGACGATTTTGATGCCATATTGGAAACTTTGGGAAACGAGGAAGAATACAAGAGCACTTTGTCGAAGCAGCTGACTCTGTAAGTCTTTTAGAAGCCTTTAAAACTTTATTTTCGCTCAAAAACTTTGTATTTATTGATGCCCTTAACAACGGCATCGGTCGTAGTGCAACAACAAATTTTTTTACTGAAAGTCCTTCGATTTTTAGGTTCAATACGAAGAGGGAATTGTTTGCTAATTGTGCCAAGAGAAATGCAAGACTAAGGCTGGATTAAAAAGACATAGACAATACAGCATAAGGAGGAACAAGCGCGGGGAAATCAACCGACTCAAGAAGCCAAATTGACTGCTGAAGACTTCGAAGCGTTATCAGTGAAAGCACGAGATAAAATAATTGAAAGAAAAATCTACCCTCAAAGCGTAAAAGAAGAGCTACGAAGATATACGAACTGAGAAGAAGAAAATATGGACTTCTCAGAAGTAGAATCCATGTATATGCATTTGGTTAAAACTGGAAATGCAGAACAATTCTACTCGAAGTACTATTCAAGAATAGGCCTCAATTCAACAAAGATTTTTGTGGGGTTGTCAAGTAATGCGGCAACATTGCTTAGTACCAAAGTGGCTGATTGTTTGATAGCTCACAGCAAACAGAAAGATGAATCACCAAATCTCAATATCCCTAATAAACTGTGTGATAGAGAAATGGCAGGGTTACAATATATTGGAGGATATGTTCTGCACAAGCTTTATAGCAAGGTGAACACTGTATATAATCCCACAGCACATACTCAACAAACAGCTTCAATACTGAAAGCTGGCAAAGCAGAAGATTTGCATGTTGCAGGGAGTCAAAAACTAATTTCATCTTTAAACCGAGGTAGACTTTGGGTTATTTCTAAACAAGCTCAAACAATTTTTAAGAGAATAGAACATAATTTTAGGATTCTGACCTCCGGAAGTCTCCAGCTGAAGATTGACAATGCTAAGATAGAATCCAAATCAGCTTGTAATGTTCAATTGGTCTCAGCATATAACACCATGTTGTTGGACTCAGACATAGTGGTAGATAACAGCATTGCAAAAGATGTTTTGGACAGCATTATTCATTTATATATTACTGTACGGTGTTTTTCACTGGCCAAAGATGTTATACACAAACACAAAATTCAATGTAAACAAATGAAGACAAAAACACTACGAAAGGAAATTTGTAGAGCCAGCAAAGAACAAGAAAGGCAGATATAGTTAGAATTAAGAGCCTGCAACAGTTTGTCAATAAGTAATATATTACAAAAGATTAATTTGGTAGCTACAACCTGCAACATATTAGATATTGCTCATTAATGATTATTTTATGGACAAAAATGAGTATAAAGGCTATATGGTTAAAGTATCTAACATACAGTAACTTATTTATTTTCAGCCAGTCTTCTCGCCACTTCTTGTATTCTGCGTTTCGCGGCGCCGGTAGCTTCCACATTCTAATTCCTTTACTTCTCCTACACGTTCCACAGCCAAATAATGAACAATTTTCACCTGGCATTATGTCCACTGACTTGATTAATGTTTTAGCTATATTTTGAAGGTACGATGTCGCTCGATCACGGAGAAAATCCAAAAACTTAAACGCTACGTGACTGTCGAAACAAGCCTACGGCGCCGTTTTGGATTTATGTGTGCAGGGTCATTGTCACGTGACCTCGATAAAATCGAACAATAACCTATCCGACTGAAGTTTGCCACGTTTCCTGACGAGTCCTCTCCACTAACTATGATCAAAGCGAGGCTTGCTTTGTTTTGTTTTGTTGTGGCAGTGATACGATTGGCACGTAAATGAAAATGTAAATACCATTACATACCTAGCAGAGCCTCAGCGATGATACAAGAAAGTGTACCGTACGTAAAACTGGAGTCAAAATTGATCTCCATCCATGCATTGATCGGTACAAAAACCAGGACAAAAAGCCAAGTGAACAGAGGGGCATTCAGGAAGAAGATACACAGAGTTGCTAGGAGGAAATACCCAGCATGCATGAAGCAGGTGGTGACTAACGCTAGTTGGTCTCCTGTCCCTCCCAGATGTCTCGTCAACCAACCGAGTCTGTTGTCGATCTTATCTTCCATCTGATTGGTTACCTGTTAAAATAAATTACACGATAATAGTTGCTTCAGAAACTTTTCAAGAAGCAATCATTTCACGCAAATCGTTGAGGTTCTATTCAAAAAATTAATTTGGAAATGTAAAAGTAACATCCTAAATTTGATATTAAAAGCCGATCTTTTAACAATATAGCTTTATATGTAGGGGGTTATAAGCAAAAAAGACTCAATTAAAAGACAAGTGATCACGCGCAGTTCTAATTTACCCACACACTTGCAAAAAGTCAAACCAGATTTTTCTTACCTCTATTAAGTATCCAATCGTATCGCTGATAGTTTTCAGATTTTCCATGGTCTCATTGTAATGTTGAGTGGTCTCACTGTGGTACGATTTCATTCGAAGTGTGCTGTGGTCCTTTAAAATTCTGCGGTGGCTCTTTTCATGGTCCAAATCTTGCTTATGAATTTCTATTGTAGCATTCTCTGTTGATTAAGAACGGAAGATACTTTTATGTTATTGTGCAATGAAAAGCATCTCTAACTCTTTATACTCTAATTTAAACTTAACCTCAATATTTTATTTGCATCCAATTTCCCACCTGAGAAAAAAACTGCCCGAGACACTAATAAATGTGTATGCATTTTTATCTGTCTCAACGACGACTTGATTTGGATCGATCGACCACACTAGAAAAAACATTGCTACGTGAGAATACGTTGCCAGGACAAGGTAGAAAATTGATCCTTAGTGTGATTTGAAGATTGTAGCTCAAAGGGGATTAATCTCGGGCAGTAAAAAGAGGGAGACGATAATCAAGTAGGGTTGAAGGAAGATCTTTTTCTTTGATAAAAAACTCTTAACTGACCAAGCTTTTCTTTGAGCGCTTTTGCCATATCTTTGAGCTGTTTCCAACCACTGTCTATCAGCACCCTGACATTTCCTCTTAATGAGAACGCGATCGACCGCTGTACATCGTCATAGTTGGAATGCAGTTGCTCTTGCTGTTTCACAAGACGTTCCTGACCAGCGGTCACTCTAATCACAGTATCATCTGCTACTTCTGTCAGAGTCCTTTGACCTTCCTTTTCAATTGAACAAAAATGGAGGTTGCGCGTATCAACGGGCGTTCTGGTCGGGAGTTGGGCGAGGAGGAAAGCAGGAGGAAAAGAGATAAGAGACAGAGGGGGGCTAAAAAGAAAGCCCCGTCGCACCTCCCGTCACCCTTGCGCCGCCGACCTCACTCGAACCCATTTCTTTCTCAGCCCCTCCAAGCAAAGCCTGTCAGTGACAGCTTAATTAATGTTCATATTTATTGATAAAAATATTAATGAAATATTCAAATGACTGTTAGAACATCTGCTGAGAAACATTTCCTATCACAACCTTGATATAGTACAAAATCTCTTAAGTTACTTTCTCCCAATTTGAACGTGTTTTGAATGAGATGCTTCCACCTTCCACACAGATCTATCGTCACTTTGGGATGTCTTGAAGTTCCCACACAAATTGACGCATATCTTGTCTGAGGAGAGAATAAGGGTGATTGAAACTTACTTTTAAACCGTTCATAAGCTCCATTTGATTTTGTGCTTGACTGGCCAGCTGATTGACAATAAATTCTGTCTTCAATCTGAACTGCTGCTGCCGGGTGGCATAGCAGATCGACCGCGCCCTGTTGCTTATGATGCGATAACTGTCCCAAGTATTGGCATCCATATCAGCTGTGCAATC